>NW_002987859.1:486626-491626 GCF_000006295.1 Pediculus humanus corporis | reverse complement strand
CTGTTTGTCCGTTTGTTTTTTTTTTTTTATGTCTCGACTAGTTGTTAGCAAATATTCGTTTTATTTGACGTCGGTTAAAATCTCACGTTAAAGAAAAACAGTAAAAACTTTAGGGGGAGGATGAGGGGGGGGATGCTTCGCGTTCAATTTGGTATCCGTACCTGGTGACAGATGTCAAATTTTGACGGATAAATTTTTTTGATGGCGTTAAAACGTAAAGTAAACAAGTTTTTTTTTTTCTTTTTTTTTTTTCAAACTTAAATTTTCCTTTCCGAGAAAAATTAATTTGATAATGAATTTTCCACAGGAATTTACTGGAAAAATTTAAATCGCTTAGCAACGAGTGAGAGAGAGATAGAGAGTCAGTTTTCTAAGTTTTCTTCTGATGGATAGGGAAAAAAAAAAAAAAATTATGTTAATAATTTTGAAATTTATTTACTTACCCCTCCTTTTTTATTGTTTGTTGTTTGTTGTTCTCGATTGTCGAGTTTTTCTTTAATTAATTTACCCGTGTAATAATATGTTTGTTTAAAAAATAAAAAAAAAAGGGGGGGGGGGTTAAAGGTGAATCGTACTGCAGAGTGTACAACGGATCATCCTTAATAGTTAATAGATAATTAATCAAATGGAAATTACGTTACGACGAGACGTGGATTTTTTTCTTTCTTTTTAAATTGGGTAGCATTCGAAGGAAGGATGGGGGGAAAAATCAATTATTTTTATTATTATTATTATGTTTTTTTTTTTTTAAGGTTGGTACATACGTAAAAAACAAAAACATTGATGTAAGGAAAGAAAAATTAAATAGATAGATAGATAGGTGGAAGAGGAAAAACAAAATGAAAGGAAATTGTTTATTTTTTAAAGAGAGCGTCGAAAAAGCAGAAGAGAAAAAAAAGAGAGAGAGAGAGAGGGGGAGACGAAGGGTAAAGAGAGAGAGAGAGGGGGAGACGAAGGGTAAAGAGAGAGAGAGAGAGGGAGACGAAGGGTAAAGAGAGAGAGAGAGAGAGAGGGGGGGCGGGGAGAAAGAGAGAGAGAGGTTGGAAAAAGGAGGAAAGGAAGAAGGGGAGGAGGTTGAGTGAATGGGAAAAGTGGGGTGGAGAAAGAGTGAGAGAGAAATATACAAAGAACGTAAACGGCAAAAGTTAATAATCATCTGCGAGTTCTTCTAGTGAGTAGGTAGGTAGGTAGGTAGGTAGGTGCTACGTGAAAATGACCAGGTTAAAAATAATGTGACGTCATGAAAATTGTTTGTTAACCTTGAACCGGGTGAAAATTTTTTTTTACTTAGAGGTTTATCATGATTTTCTCCTGTCTGAGGGAAATTTGTCGGTCGGAAAAAAAAATAAAGTAAATTAAAAATAAAATTTTTGTCGGAAAATCCCAAAGTAATATGTCGTGTCAGTAGATGGACTACAGAATTTTTTTTTTTTTTTGTAAAAGAAGTAAAATAATCGTTAGTTGTCTCTTTCCTTAAGTTTATTTTAATTATTATTATTATTATTATTAATATTTTTTTTTTTTTTTCTTGTTCGTTTTTGTCTCTTTCTCTGTCTCCCTCTCTCTATCCCACTCTCTCCCTGTTTCCCTTTTTCGCCCTTTTCAAAAAAAAAAAAAATATTTTGGACACCCTATTTTTTTTCTAAATAATTGAAAGAGAAATTAATGTGTAAAATGATGAGAGAGGGATGATGACGTGAGGAAAGGGGGAGGGGGGGGAAATTTTTAGGGGATTATTAGAGGAACGTTGTTTCTATTTTCAGATTTTTTTTTTTTCGTGCTGTCGGAGAAGGAAAAGAACAAAACAAAATTTTATTTTATTTTATTTTAATTTTTTTTATGTTTTCCGATTGATTAATTTTCAAATCGTGTGGAGATGATGATGATGATGATGATGACGCTGGAGAGTAAAGATTTTTTTTTTCTTCTGTCTTAAATTGAAAAAAAAATTAATTAATAAAGTTAAGGCAATGAGACGAATTGATTTAATTGTTTCTCATATTAAACTTGTTAAAAAGTGATTAATTAATTAATTAATTAATTAATTAATTAAACTCTGGTTGAATTTATTTATTTATTTACTTTTTTTTTTTTTTTTTTTGCCGCGCGACATTTTAATGCCGCAGCAAAAAATGTTTTTTTTTTTTTAATTTTGTTTTTATGATTTTTCCCCTTTTTTTAAAATGCGTAATACCGAGAAGAAATTTTTTCAAATTAAATATAATAATAATAATAATAATAATAATAATGTAACGATCTGTAATTGCATGATGTGAAAAAAGAGAGAGAAAGAAAATGAAAAAAATTTTCCTTAAGTTTCGTGTTTTGCTGCTCGGGGTCCTCATAATGAGTCGGTTTTTGTTTGCCGTCCGCGTTTGCACTAAAGGCGGCGGCGGCGGCGGAAGCATCGGAAACTCCGCGATGGAGGCTAGTGTACCAGAAAAACTGGAAGGGAAATCGGTTGTGTTGTTCAATGTACACTCCGCAACTTCTTCTTCTTCTTCGGCTTTCGCCATCCTGATTCAAGTTTCCCTCCCTTTCCTCTCTCTCTCTCTCTCTCTCTCTCTCTCTCTCTCTCTCTTCTTTTCTCTCGGGCTCTTTCTTTGTCTCTCTCTCTCTTTTTATCTCTCTTCTTTCACTTCGTCTCTCTCTCTCTCTCCTTGCCGTTTCCTCTTTTTCCTGCTTCCTTTTTTTTTTTTTTTTTTTCCTAACCGTTCTTTTCTCCGCCCCCCCTCTCCACTACCACTACCGCCACCGCCTTTCCTCTTCTCCCCTTTCTCTATTTCTTTCTCTTTTTTCCCTTCTCTTTTCCCTCCATTTTTCCTCTCCCTCACCCTTTTCTTCTCTTTTTTTTCCTTCTTTTACTTTCCATTGGTTAAACACTGATGCCATAGTGCTTATCGATGTTTTATTTCAATTTTTTTTTTTTGAAAAAAGGAAAAAAGAGAGAGAGAGAAAATGGGGGAAAAGGTTGCGTAGGATGAAAAACCTTTTTTCAGGATTCGGAGAAAAATTTTATTCGTTTATTTTCAGTAGATTTTTTTTTTTTTTCCCCAATTTTTAATTTAATTTTATTTTGTCTGTTTTCGTGCGAATACCAAAAGCGTAACAAAAAAAAAAAAAAAAAAAACTGACAGAGAGAGAAAGAAAGAGAGAGGGAGAGAAAGAGAAGAAAATTTCGCTCCAATGGTTTCACTTAGGTATGAATTTTTTAAAAACCGTTAAGAAATTTTCATTTTGGAATATGGAGTACACACTGAGTATATTTTTTTTCCCAAATAGTTTAGCAGAAGATCGGGGTAGGCATGAGTATTGATTGATTGATTGATTGATTGATTGATTGATACATTCATTCATTCATTCATCGATCGATCGATAGAATAACTGGTAAAAAAATTTTGTAATTAGGTCGTTTTAAGTTTTACGAAAAAAAAAAAAAAATGCGCAAATAAAAAACTGCTTAAAATCATTATTATTATTATTATTATTATTATTTGAATTCTATGCGGCGCAAAAGTAAAAGAGGATCGGGAGGAGAAGAAGGGAAAGGAGAGGGAAAAAAGAGAATAGTGAGAACGAGAAAGAGAGATGGAGTGAGTGCGCGAGTAGTAGGAAGGAAAGGAGAAGGATGGGGAATAAGGAGGAGGAGGAGGGGAGGGGAAGAAAGGGAAACGTGTATTTGATTACGACATTCACAACGTCACATTCACGCTAACAAGTCATTGAACTTGTTGAAACAGGGAAAATTTAACTTTTTGGCCGTAAAAGAGAGAGAGAGAGAGAGATATAACATTAAACGAAATGAAAATACGGTACTTGTTCCAGTTTGCGCATTTAAGGTATATCGCGTGTCGTTTTTTTTTTTTTTATTCATCCGTCAACCATTTTGTTTTTCAGTCGTACAAACAAACAAACAAACAAACTTGCATGCATGCATGCAAGTGTGTGTGTGTGTGTAAGTATGCTGAGTGTGCGTGTGTGCGTGTGCGTGAGAAGGAAGAAACAAATGATGCGGGAGGAAGGAGAAAAGAGAGAGAGAGAGAGAAAGAGAAAGACATTAAGCGAGACATTAGGAACGGTTTTTTTTTTTTTTTACGACGACGAAAATAATGTAACGAAAGAGAAAATGGCCGAAGAAAATTTTTTGATATCAAATTTGGTATATTTGCGAATGTGCGCGTTCTTACTTGTGCCTGTGACACCTGCATATATACCGTATCACTTATCATATTCCAGTGCAAGGTCATTGCCTGCCTCTCTCTCTCTCTCTCTATTATTGTTATTAAAATCATAATAATAATAATAATAAAAATTATCATCATTATCGTAATTCGTTTTCGGGCTCCTCACATATTTTCTCTCCCGTCCCCGTTCTCCTTCTTCCCCCCTCTCCTACCACCCGATTGTACACATCACTCTCAATTATCCGTCAATTTTTTTTTTTTTTTTTTGTTCATTAAATGTGTTTTTATACTACGTAGTCATGGAGTCGTGGTTCTAGGTGCGAAAATCGTGTCATTACATTTTCACATTTCTGCAAAATTGTAAAAACTCACTCGGGGTTCTTTTTAATTTACACTCGCGCGCCAAAAGCGAATTTGGGAAAAATGATTTGGGAAAATTTTTCTTACTTTAATTTTTTTTTTGCAAATGGTGTCAGGCTCGTCGTAGATGGCGGTGGCGATGGCGATGCAGCCTGTCCCTTTCGTTATTTCATTTACGATGGCAAATTTTTTTTTTTTTTTTTTTCATTTACTACGAACGAATGTCTGGCGTGACAAAAATTGTCTTTCACAACTCGCGAAATTAGCGAATCGTCATCATCTCATTCACTTTATTTTTATTTATCAATCAATCGTAAAAAAATTTTTTTTTTTTTTTTTTTGCTAGCGTTCAAAGCGTTTTGGTAAACAAAGCGTAATTTTTTTACTTTTCTTTTCTCGAATTTGTTCCCTTTTTTCTTTCTCTCTCTCTTTGTCTCTCTCTCTCTCTCTCTCTTT
>NW_002987859.1:444126-484126 GCF_000006295.1 Pediculus humanus corporis | reverse complement strand
ATTATTATTTTTTTCAACGAGACACGGTATGATGTATGTTTATTACGTGTATTATTATTATGTTGTTATTTTTTTAATGGAAAAATGAATTTTCGTTAAATGTTTGTGTTTGTGTTTGTACTTCATTTCGTACTCCATTGGTCGTGTCAATTTTTGTATATTTTCATGCTGCCACTTTTTTTTTTTTTTTTTTCTTTTTTTTTCCAAGTTTTTTTTTTTTTTATGAAATTAATTTTGGACGAAATGGTTTCAAATTGTTGTTGTTGTTTTTTATATTTTTCTTTTTCCTATATGTGTGTACGTACGCATATACACATACACACACGCACACGCACATTGTTCTTTTGGGAGGGAAACGAAAATTGTAAACTTTTTTATTATTATTATTATTTTTTTTTTTTTTTTACTTTTCAATGCAATAAAATCAATATTTATTTTCAGTCATTTGATTTTTTTTATTTATTTATTTTTTTTTATGTGTATAGTTTGTGGCATTTTTTTTTCTATTACTTATTTATTATTGTTATTATTAAGTTTTAACTTTATTATTATTATTATTATTATTATTATTATTATTATTATTATTATTATTATTGTCATAACTGAAATTTATTACACGGAAAATGGGGCATTTAACGTCTCGTTTCCGTTTTCTTTTCTTTTTTTTTTTTTAATTCTTGTGTCGGATTTAATGTTTGAAAATCGCGAAGGGTGATTTTCGTTTAGGCTCGTTCTGAAAAACAGAATAGACTATCGAAAATGTACACTTGCCTGTTATTTATTTGCCTTACATTGTGAAAGTACACTGGGTTTTGATAGCGGCGTTCTCGACGGTTGCGAAGTCTCGCAGCTGTACCAGCTGGGCTTAACTTGCAGCGTACACTGTACTCGGAGAACTTTGGTTCGCCTAATAAAGGTATTCAATTTCGAAGGCAAGTGTACATTTGATCGGTGCTGCTGCAGTAGCGTAGCGACCAACGTGAGAACCATTCCGGTTTTCATCTTTCTGTTCCATAGGAGTTCATTCGAACGTTCAAATTTTTTTTTTTTTTTTTTTTTTTTTTTTTTTATTCGTTCGGGGGGTTTTCACGTAAAAAAAATAGGAAAATAATTATTTATGATTTGTGTCGTGGTGTCGCGGTCGGGAAAGGAGTCGTCCTCATCGTTAAAAAGACGAGTTTCTCTTCGAAACAAATGCATTTTTTTTTTTTTTTTTAAACAAACCGCGAGAATCGGATATGTGAAGCAGGTGTGACGCTACTATAATGTCGAAGTTCCTATGAAACGTTTTTAAGTTGACAATGAGTGAATATCGGGAAAAAGTACCATTGGATATGAAAAGGATTATTTTCAAGAGGAAATCAAGTTGTTTTTCGTATATAAACACGGGAATCCTTTTGTGTAAATATTAAATTTGCTATTTTTCTGGATGAACTTTGACGCTTTATCCGCCATTTTATAAACCCAGTTTCTATTTTGAGTAAAACTGCGACAATGGCGACACAGCTTATTGTTAACTTATCGGAGAACCATGTCTTTTTACAAGTTCTAATGACATTGCTTTCATGACAGAAAACATTGAACTGTATTTTCTCTAATTTTATTTTATTTTAAATTTACTAATGAAACGGTATTAAGAAAAAATAAATTTATTTATTTAATGGAGCTTGATTATTTAAAATTGTGATTTTATAATTTGATGATTGTTTTTCAAAGGTTTAAGCATATGATGTATTGTAAATAAAAACCTAAAATGAATTTGGCATAGATTTACAAATTCAACTTTTATGACTGAAAAATAGATGCCATTCATCTCAAAAATTGTAGATATATCATGAATACATCATTTACTAATGTCCTGAAACTTACCAGAGTGTTGTATTTACCAAAATAATTATTTATTTTGAATACCTTGAATTTATTATTACAAATATTACATTACATGCATTTTACTATACATGTATAAATAATTTGTTGTAATACATATGAATTTCATTTCTCTTACTCAAAATATTGCATTTTGATTAATTTCAAATCATAACAAAACATTAATATTAACTTTTAAATTGCTTTTACATAAATAATAATTGAATTTTATTGTGATTTTAGATGTGCAACAGTGACACAATTAAACATGGAAACAATATCGACTGAGGGCTCTAATTCGAGTGAAGCTCTCAAAGACTTTTCAGCCACGAAAATTAAATTAAACGGAGATGTAAATGGTTCAATGAATGTTATAGATGTTGATCCTGATTCTCGTGACAGTGATTTTAAAAAAGAAATAAAGGATTCATTGGGTGGAGATGCATCCAATGACAGTAGTTCTAAAATTAAAAATGGTGGTGAACACAGCAGTGACACAGATGCAGAAAATGGGGATAACTCTCGAGATAGTTTGAATAGTAAATTGAAAAATAATAATTCCAATAGCCATCAAGATTTTCATGAGCTCATGGAGGTTGATGATGATGAATCTGTGCCCTCTGAAGGTGGAAATGTAGGAAATTGTGATTCTGAAAATAATCAGTCTAATAGTGATAAAAGTAAAAAAGTGTCTGATGTAGAAATTGTAGGGGAATCGGAAGAAAAAATTGAAGATGGAGAAAGCGTAAAAAAAGACAATGCTGAAGTTAGTAATACAGAGAATAGTAAGGAAGTAATAGAGATAAGTAGTGATCAGTCTGATGAAAACAATTCGAAACCTGGAAAAGATAAAGAAAGCAAAGAGGATAAAGAAAATGGTGAATGTAAAAGTGAAAATACTAAAAAAAGTGGAAAGGCAAAAGAAGGGAGTGCAGCAACAGAGAAAAATACTAATGAAAGCAGTGAAGCACCAAAGAAAATTAAAGAGCCTCAAGTGGTCATAACTCCTAGAAGAAGTTCGAGAACAATTCAGAGACCAGTGCGTTTTGGCCATGAGGCTCCATCGAACAGTAGTGAAGATGATGTTGGTAATGATTCAGATGAAATAGAAGAAATTACTCCTCAGGATCCATTAGCTGATACAATAGCCGATATTAGGAAAATCCCTAGAAAAATTGGAAATACAACTATAGTAGTGAAAGATACAAAACGTTTGGCTGATATTGCGGCCAGAAACACTAATACAAATAAAAAAGAACCAACTTTAGTGATAATTGATACGAACTCGATACTGTCTGGTCGTGGTGCTGTGCCTATGGCGCAATCGGGTTCACCGCAAATTCAAATCCCTTCCGTCACAGTCACGCCTCAACCTCATATTCAAAGTGGAGGAACTGGCTCCTTGCCGCAACAGTCCCATCATGCAAAACCGTATACGGGATTGCCAGCTGCTACATTACCCGCTCAGGGAATAATCCCGACCAAATCTGTACAAAGACCTCCGCCTATTCTACCCATGCTTACTGACGATATGTACGTCGTCGAAGCTCCCTCATTTATTGTCCCTTATGTATATGAAAAACCTCCCGTGAAAAAATTTAAAAAATACGTTAAGAAAATGTTAAAGCAAATTAAAATTCAAGAAGAAGAAGAAGAAGCCAAAAAAGAAGAAAATCAAAAAGAAAAAGAATCTAAGGAATCGAAAGAATCCGATAAAGAAACAACTAGCGAGGATAAAAAACCTGATAGCGACGAAAAAGAAAAATCAGAGGTGATTGTTTTGGAAGAAAATGAAAAGTCGTCCGAAGAAAAGAAGGATGAAAATTTGTTGAAAGAAAAAAACGGAGAGGGAGAAGATAAAAACAAAAAAAGTGATGAAAATTTAGTGACACCGAAAAAAGAAGAGGAAAAAACTGTTAGTTGTGATAATAATACCGATAATAGTGTAATACTCAACGAAGTTAAAAAGAAAGATGATAGTATTATAACGTGTAAAGAAGTGAGCGTAGTAAAAAAAATTAAAGGGAAAGAAAATAAAAAAGATGGGAAATCTTCTTCTTCGGAAGACGACGACGACGAAGACGAAGAAGAGAAAAAGAAACCGACAACGGGCGGTTCATATTTTGACAATCCCCTTGGGAAATTTTTCATGCAAATAGGAATGAATTTGGTTCAACAATTTGTTCAAACGGATTTACTTAAACAGCACAAGAAAAAGCAAAAAATGGGAAAAGGAAACGACGATACTCAAATGGCTATCAATTCGTTAAAGAAAAACCTTCAAATGAGCAAAGAGAACAACGAACCCTATACAATGGAACAAAATAAATGCGACTATTGCAGCTTTAAAACCGAATCAAAGTTGATAATGGCACATCATTTGGAAACCCCTCACATGAGGAACTACGTGTACAGATGCAACTTTTGCCCGCTTGAAGTAAGAGGGCCCCACGACATATTGTTTCACATGGAAGCGGAGCATAATATTCGAGGGAGACTGGAAAGAGCTCCGGCGTTTCATCAGTGTCCGCAGTGCCCTTTCGAAGATAATCAAAAAGGAAAGCTTACCAGGCATTTGTTAACGTGCGCGAAGAAATTCAGAGCGGAAAAAAATTTAGAACCCCCAATGGATTGGGAGCCGCCGGCGAAAATACCCAGAATGACGAGAAAACCTCCCAACATGCCCATGAATGTAAATAATACGCTTTATCAACAGGTAAGGATGGGTTCAGAGGTTGAAGAGACATTTTTTTTTTTTTGTTTTGTTTAATAAGCATCTCTTCAACATCTGACAAAAAAAAAAGAAAGAAAACCCATCAAAACCTTAAAGATTTTTTTTTTTTTTTTTTTCATTTTACAAACAAATGCTTTTGAAAAGCATTCGTTTGTCGTACAAACGTGTAAAATTTTAATATTTTTTTTTTTTTTTTTTTAGGCATTAGCATCAAAAAATATGCAGCAAACATTACTTCCAAAGATGGTAGCGCCTCTTAATAATCAACAAAATGCTTTACTCAGAGCGAGAGGACGTCCCAATTTCCCACCTATCGCTCCCGGTACGAATCCGAAAATAATGTTGGACAAGAGACCGATACAATCCGTTCCCCCCAGAGCGAACATGGTTTACAGACCAGGCGCCAATACCGGATCTCAACAAATGATTGTACCATCGTCATCTTATCAATTAGCCGGCAATCAAATATTTCAGGTTCGTGAAAGGTTTTCACGTTCGTTAAAATTAACAACAGATTTCATTATTATTATTTTTTTTTTTTTTTTTTTACATTCATTTATTTATTTTTTCTTTATTTTATTTTATTTTTTATTTTTTTCGTATTCGCTCTTGATTTGCTATATCGTTTATTTTATTACACGATTTAATTTCGTGAAAAATGGCGGTTGGCGGTTTTTTTTTTTTTGGGGGGGGAAAAATGATGTAAAACGATGAAATGTAAAAAAATTTTCCAATTTTTTTGTCTTGTCTTGTCCTGTCAAATTTGTAATTAATTTTCTTGCACACTTTCCCAAGGATTTAATTTCTTTTTTTTTTTGTGTTTTATCAAACCTTACGAGCGGTTATTATTAACCATTGACGGGATGTTTGTTTCTTTATATTTTTTATACTTGAAACACTTTTTCAAACTGAAGCACGTGTGTGTGTAATATTCTAATAGGTGATGGGACAACAGGGACAGGTGATGAACGTCCCGGGAAATCCCTCCGCCGTGGCACGTCTTGGTTTAACCACGAACCAAACTGCAGGCGTCACAACCAATCTTTCTATCGATCAGGTATAATTAATAATCCCCTAACAACCATCTAGTATGCTTTATTATTATTATTATTATTATTATTATTACTATTATTTTTACCATTTTAAATTTTTGTTTTTGTTTTTTTGTTTTTTTTCTGACGTCTCTGGGTTTTTTTTTTTTTTTTTCCGTTGTCATTTTAATGTTTTGTTCTTCATTAACCTAATTTCTGTTGTTTTGGTTTTTATTTAAATCGTTGGGGGGGGGAGGAGGGGGAAAAATCGAAGTGTAGTGAAGTGATTAAAGTGGAGAGGCATTTTAGGTTTTCATTGATTTTTGTTTCAGCAGAAAAATCCGGCAGCCGTCAAGCTATTAAATCAGCCAAGTATTTCAATCACGCCTCTCCCCAGACAGACGACAAATAATCAACCTTCTACGTCATCAGGCGTCACAGTTCAAAGACAGGCTGGAGCTGCGGGCAATTCAAACACAACTTTCGTGATTTGTGAAATCTGTGATGGCTACGTTAAAGTAATTAATTATGAAAATGATGATGATGATGATGATGATAATAATAACTCCATGTTTTTTTTTTTTTTTTTTTTTTTTTTTTTTATAAAATTATTAACGCGTTTTCTTTTCTCTTTCCCCAGCATTTGGAACAATTAAGAAATCACATGCAGTGGATTCATAAAGTTAAAATTCATCCGAAAATGATTTGTAACAGGCCGCCGTTGAATTGTCAAAAATGTCAATTTAGGTTTTTCACCGATCAAGGTTTAGAACGTCACTTATTGGGATCTCACGGTTTGGTAACATCGAGCATGCAGGAATCGGCCAACGAGGGAAAAGACGGAGGACGGTGTCCAGTTTGCGGACGGGTAAATAAAATGATAATATTTTAAATGTGATTCAGTCTGTCGTCTCTCTCTCTCTCTCTCTTTCTCTCTTTTTTATTATTATTATTATATTCTTGATTTGTTTTTGTTGTCGTAGGCGTATCAGTGGAAATTACTTAATCACGTGGCAAGGGATCATAATATGACCCTGAAACCGGCTCATTTATCGTACAAGTGCACGGTTTGCACGGCAACATTTGGAATGTACAAACAATTTGAAAATCACGTTTATTCGGCTCATAGCGTCGTAGCCAAACGAGTTATGGACAGAAGAAACGGACAATCTTCGAGTTCAGCATCGACATCTTCGGTTGGTTTTAATTTTCTCTCAAATATTGTGAGATTTTTTGTATATTTATTGTCATTCTACTATTTCTTCTCTCTCTCTCTCTCTCTCTTTGTCTCTCTCTTTCTCCAGAGTAATCGATCCGATCCAGCATCTCAAGTGAAGCCTTTTAAAATAAGTGATGAGATAACAATAAT
The DNA here is from genome assembly GCF_000006295.1 of Pediculus humanus corporis. NCBI lineage: Eukaryota > Metazoa > Arthropoda > Insecta > Psocodea > Pediculidae > Pediculus > Pediculus humanus. Next base: position 477,126 of record NW_002987859.1, on the reverse strand, counting down.
ACCGCAACGTTCTAGTAAACATCAGTCATTATCCTCGAACAGATCAGTGCCTGGAACATCCAGAGTTAGCATACAGGTTGTTAATAATATGATTGTTTTCTTTGGAATTGGAAAAAACACAAAAAAATAAATAATAATAATAATAATAATATTTTCATTTTTTTCGACGTTTCCAGCCTCGAATTCAGCAACATACCAAATCCCAAAACGATTCCGTTCAAGTGATCGATTTAGAAGATGCTCCGATCAAATCGAACGGAGGAGGAGGAGGAGGAGAAAATGGAGGCGTGGAATCCTTGTCGGCCGTCAAAGAACGATTGAGAAGGCGTAAAAGTTTAGAAATTCGTCAGGTCGAATCCGAACCCGATCATTCGGGAGAAGAAAGCGAAGAATACGAGAGCAGGGAATCCACGAGTAGATCGAAGGGGGGAAATAGCGGGAACGAAGATGACGACGAAGAAATGCCTCAGGAAGAAGGAGACGATAAGAGAAACGATGACGACGAAGAGGAAGATGATGACGTGCGCGACAAGGGAGGAGATAACGAGGGAGAAGAAGAATCGGAAGGTTAACGTAAATCGGATTTGATAATAATAATAATAATGCTAATACTAATGATAATAATAATAATAATAATAAAGGGAAAGAAAACCAAAAAAAGAGAGAGAAAAAAAAAGAAAATAGTGTATTTTGAAATTAAACTAACTGAGTGCGAGTTTTCCTTTATCCATTATTTCGCGGTTCGGGGGTTTCGCGAGGGGGGAGAGAGTTGGGAAACTCATAGACTCGTTGAACTCATACAGGGGAAAAATTAAAGCGGAAAGGAAGGAAAAAAACGACGTTTTTTTCTTTTTCTTTTTTTTTTTCTTTTTTTTATTATTAATATTATTTTGTGTATTTGTTGACCTGAGGTTATAACGCGAATTTTTATTTGTCATATTGACGTTTGATGCAAAGAAGAAGAAAAAAAATCAAAAAACAAAAAAAAAAAAAAAAAAATCAAAAATTTTAAAAAAAAAAAAAAAAAAAAAAAAAAAAAATGGAGGCCTATTTTAGCAACAAAAAAAAGTGAACTTATTATCATTAACGATTTATTGCTTTCTTTTCTTTTATTTTATTTTCTTTTCTTTTCTTTTTTCTTTTTTTTCTTTGTCTTTTTCTATTTTTTATTTTGCTATTCGAAGAAAGAAAGAAAGAAAAATTTAGAAAAATCTGTCTGTTTGTTAATCAATTAGTAGTGAAAGAAAATACAAAAAAAGAGTTTTGTGTACCCGGAAATGCCATCCGTTTATTTTTAACTTTTTTTTTTTTTTTTTTTTTTATACTATTGCAACGTCGTCGTAAACACAAACACACCCCACGAAACTGCACATGCGCACGCGCACGCACTCGCGCGGGGGGGGGGTGCGAAAATATTTTATTAATAATAATGATAATGATTATAAAATCCATCCCGTGGGATTCTTTCTTTTTTTTTTTTTTTTTTTTTTTTTTTTTTTTTTTTTTTTCGTAACGATTTTCGATCGAGTGAATTTGTTTTCATTTTTTAATTATTATTATTATTATTATTATTATTATTATCATTATTATTAACGATTTTTATTATTATTATTATTATTACAATTCTTTCGAGTGATGAAAAAAAAAAAAAAATTTTTTTTAAAAAGTTTTAATTATTATTATTATTATCATCATCATTATCACGATTATCATTATCATTTTTTTTTTTTTGTTTGTTTTGTTTTGTTGGTATTAGTTATTTGAACGGTGAAATGACAAAAAAAGAAAAACAATAGTAATAATAATAATAAAATTGGTAAGAATCCGCAAAAAATAAAAAAAAAAAAAATAATAAACACAGTCACAGATATCGTTATCACCCCCCCCCCCCCCATCATCATTATCATCATCACCGTCAACGTCATCATCAACGTCATTGTCAACGTCATCATTCTCATCATCATCATCATCATCATCATCATTATCGTTATTAAAAAAAAAAAAAAAAATGATTTCTGTTGTGAGGTTTTTGACTTTAAAAAAAAAAAAAAAAAAAAAAAAACTTTTTAAAAAAATAGAAAAGTAAATTAATTAAAAAATTAATTAATTATATTTAAAAATGAATGATTGATTGAATGAGAGAGGGATTGATTGATTGATTGATTGAGAGAATGAATGAATGAATGAGTGGAAGAAAGAAAGAAAAAGTCCAAATAAAATAAAAAATTTTTATTATTATTTCTTTAAAAGGAATTTAAAATGCCGGAAAATTTTATTGATTTTATTATTATTAATTATATCGATGATGATAATAATAATAATAACAACAATAACAATAACAAGAAACAATTAAATAAATAAATAATAATAATAATGATTAAGAGTAAAAAAATAATAAAAAGAATTAATTGTGCATTTGTAAATAAATGTATGTAGTAGGATCCTTTATTTTTATTTTTAAAATTTAAAAGAAAAAAGAAAAACCTTTTTCCGCCCCTGGAAAAGTTTTTAAAAAAAGGAAAAAGAAAAGGAAAAAAGGAAAGAAAGGAAGAAAGAAAAAGGAAAAGTTTTTTGTTTGTTTGTTTGTTTGTTTGTGAGTTCGTCGTCATGAGGGCGAAAAAATAAATTAAAAAAAAATAAATTTTTATTGAAATTTTTATTATTTTATACAAGAACGTGGGAATAGAATGATGCATCGGGTAATTAATTAATTTGATGAGGACAAAAAATAATAATAATAATGATAATAATAATGATGATAAAGAAATTTTATTTATTTTAATTTTAATTATATATATATATAAATAAATAAATAAATAAATTGATTTTTTTTTTTTTTTTGGTTTTTAGTATCACTTCCAAAAGGAATTGAAAAATTTTTATTTTTTTTTTATATAAACATATAGAATATATATATATAAAAATAAAATAAATAAATAAAATAATAATAATAATGATAATAAATACGCGGTTTTTTTTTCTCGGTCTAGTCTGATTTAAAATTTTTTTCGTTTTTATAAAATCGTATGGATGGATGGATGAATTCAAATTTTTTTCATTATTTTCTTTTCTTTTATTAAATTAATTATCTATTTTAATATTATTTGATCGATTGGATTGATTGATTTTTTTTAAAGAGAGAGAGAGAGAAAAGAGACAATGTTGTGGTTTTTATATTTCCCGCCATTTTGTGTATGTGTGTGTATGAAAATGCTATAAAGTTAGTAAGTATATTTCTTACACTTCAAGAATTATCTTTTATTAATTTGTTTTATTTTGTTTAATTAATATATCGATCGATAATTTTATAAAAATCGATAAATTATTTGTTTATCATTTGAATTTACTTCATTGGTTTGTTAATTGGAAAAAAAATATGGCGGGTTTATTACGTTTTTAAACGTGTCATCAGAGATGATGACGTATGTACGACAAAAATGGCCGCCGTTTGTTTTCGTTTATTTAGTCGTTTGTAATCTTATTCGGGGTTTTTCTTTTTTTTTTAATCGTAATACATCATGAAATTAGTTCGGTGAGTTGAAAATTTATTTATTCCTCTTTTATTTATTATAAATAAATTTTTATTTTATATAAAATTTATTTTGATTTGGATTTTCGATCGTTATTAAATAATTTGCCGGTATTTGTTTATCCGTTGTTTACATTTTTTTTTTTTTAATAATTGTTTCACATCGTTTATGAATTTTATTTATTTAAAACAACGGGCGATAATTTATTTTAAAAATTAATTTTAGGTTTTTAATGAAACTCAGTCATGAGACGGTAACAATAGAACTTAAAAATGGTACTCAGGTACATGGAACAATAACTGGAGTCGATGTTGCTATGAATACACATTTAAAAGCCGTTAAAATGACAATTAAAAATAAAGAACCCGTCATGTTGGAAACGTTGACAATTAGAGGAAACAATATTAGATATTTTATATTACCTGATTCACTACCATTGGAAACTCTTTTAATTGATGATACACCCAAATCGAAAGCAAAGAAAAAAGAAGCTCAAAGGGGTGAGTGTATAATTTTTATTGGGTAACAAACCTTTTAACTCTTTTGACCCACCATCTATTTGTGTTTGTCTTACAAATTCAGTTAAGCCTTATTTTGTTATAATTAAAAAAAATTTTGATATGAATTATTAATATTGATGTTAGGAGCTGCAAGAGGAAGAGGACGTGGAGGACGAGGTGGACGAGGTGGAAGAGGTAGAGGAAGAGGAAGAGGTAGACGATGAAAAGTTTAATTATTTCACATTTACCGAACTTTCATTTTTTTTTCATTTTAAAAACCCATTCAAGGTTTTCAAATCGTGAAACCTTAATATTAAAAACTATTATTATTATTATTTTTTATTTTTAAACATAAGTTTTTTTTTTTTTTTTTAATAGTGAATTAATAATATTAACATAATTTTAATTTTTTTATTTAATCGTAAAAAGGAAGAGAGAAAAGTAAAATAAAATTAGTGTTTAAAGTGATTATTATTAGTCTTGATATGATTTATCGTAAATAGTTTTTGTGAGTGTTGTTTGTTTGTTTGTTTGTTTGACAAAAAAATTGTCAGGTTGAGATAAATGACAAAATTATTAATTATTATTACTTCAAATGCTCCATAGATTAAACTAGAGTATGGAAATTTATTAAATTGAGAAAAATATAAAATGTATGACAACAGTGATTTAAAATTTTTAATTATTTAATATTATTAAATGAAAAAAAATTTAATTTGTGATATTTCTCTTTCTTAAGTTTTTTACATTCACGTGATTTTTCTCATTCGATTTATCGATCGATCTATCAAACGATAATCGATAATTTATTTATTTTATCATTCGAACCATTCAATCCCCTTACTTTCTTACTTTCTATCTCGATGAAATTAAAAAGAAATTAAAACTTTTTTTTTTTAATAACTTTATTATTTATTGACGATCAATAATAAATATATATATATAAATAATCAATAATTAAAAATTAATATCGTTTTTTTTTTTTTTTTTGCAAAAAATAAAATAAAAATTTTTTTTTTTTTTTTTTAATCTCTTATTATTATTATTATTCATCTTTTTTTCTAAATTTACAATCAAGCAATTATTATTATCATTATTTAAAAATAATTTACACATATAGCTATCAATATAAATAATAATAATAATTAATAAAATTATAATAATAATTGTTACATAATAAATAATAATTCATTTAAGATTTTTTTTTTTTTTAATAATCTTTAATTACATTCTACATTTTTTTTTTTTTTTTTTTTTTATTTAAATTAAATAAAAAATAAAATTTTAATAATAATAATAATAATATTAATGCAGTTAAAGACACAAATAATTTATTTATTTATTTATTGTTAATAAATAAAAACGTTTATTATATATATATATATTTATTACAATTACCATCGATTACAATTATTCATTACATTGTAGTCTAACGAAAAAAACGGGTAAATTACGTATTCATTCTCTTGCCCCTCCCCTACCCCGTCGTCGGGTTCTGCCTCCACGTTCTGTGTCACGTGGTTTAACTACGAGACTGGCGGTTCTTTTTGTTGGTTTTCTGTGGTGCATGGTTGGTTTTCTTTTCTTTTAACGAATTTTTACATTCGTCGAGTTTTTTGCGACGGTATTAACGGTTCGAGTGACGGTGGTGGTGGTGGTGGTATTAGTGATGGTGATGGTGATAATGCTAATAATGATGATGAAGATGATGATGAAGATGACGGTAAGAGCGAATTAATAAATAAGTGATTGTTTCATTAGTGACAGATGAATAAATAATTACTATTCTTGGATTTTACCCCCCTCGATAATATATATGCGTTGTACTACCTGTTTCACACGTAATTACTACGACGATGATAATGATGATGAAAATAATGCTATTAACAATAATAATAATAATAATAATAACTCGTTAAATTCAACATAGAATTCATTCGTGAGAAATTTCATTTATAACTAACGGAGATGATTCGGGGGAAAATTATCAAAATGGCGGTTTCGGTTCTAACGAGAAAATAATACTGATTATTAATATTATTATCTTAATATTCATCATCATTATCTTCATCATCCGCGTTACAAACATTTATTACTATTACTATTATTATTATCATTACTACTATGAGTGTTAGTATTAGTATTACTTTTACAAAAATAAATTAATTTTCTACTTTTTTTTTTGTGTTTCTCCTCGTTTTGTTTGCGGTCATCATTATTATTATTTTGCTGACGTTGATGATTTGCTTGTTAGTTTCTTCAAAGATTTTGTTTCGATTTTTTGCTCCAGTTTCTCTACGAGCTCGTTCATTTCCTCCTAAAATGACAAAAAAAAAAAAAAATTAACCCGTAACCCGAAGATTTTCGACTCGAGTTAAAAAAAAAAAGTACCTGAGTGTAAGAATACATGAGCTTGCAGTATTTCAACTGGTGCCTTTTTTGAGTGAGAAGGTCGATGGCGTGTGGCAAACAATATGTACCCTCTTCTTGAGAATTGGTCACCAAAGACACGAAAAGATTCGTTCTGCATATTTCGCACTCGTAATCCCCGTCGTCGTTTTGTGCCCAACGTCCCTTTTTCTTCTTGTTTCCCGTTTCCCTCGTCGGCAATCTCTCCGACGTTTTCAATCCGAGGTTCAAAAGAGTTTTTCGTCCGTCTATTTCTTTTTGTCTCACGTGCCAAACCATGGGTAGTACCTGAAATCGTTCGTTATGCGTTTAAGGGGATTCGTTTTCACTTCAAACCTCGTAAATTAAAAATTAAAAACTTACTTGTTTAAGCACTTCCACGCTCGTTCTGAAATCCGTTGCTATGCTGAACAATAGCTTCTCTAATGAGAACATGCTCGGTTCGCAACTTTCTTGTATGTCTTTGAACGCCTGTTCGGCGGTCGTAAGCCAACTCGGTTGTGCAAAATACACGCTCTCGGAAACCAGGTAACCCGTGCAAATGCTAGAAATGAATGCTCTGGGAAAAACTAAAATGAATTGTCCCGGCTCTTGAATGCTGTGACATAGCGAAACGCCATTTTCCACCAGTAGAGACGGAGGAATCATGGCCGTGTCGGATGGTAACCAAATTGTTTTGTTTTTTATGTATCTAGGAATGAGTTTGCGTAGAGCGTCTTGAAAGACCGAACTGTTATCGTCGGATATGCCGTACCAAATTTTTGGAGCTCCGGTGTGAAGGTATTCGATCCAGGGTAATCCGTGGGGATCCCGATACCAGCAGAAAGCAGTGAATACCATTCCCACGTGAAGAGTGGGCACTGTTACACCCATTACGGGACCGAGAGATCGGAGTACGGATCCGCTGTTGTTGGTGAGTACTTTCAAATTCCACGGGTGTTTTGAAAATGAATTATTTTTGGCAATCGGGAAACCGTAACCCCAACCGCTCGAATCTATCGATCCGGAATGAACGCAAACGTGGTGATTTCTTTCGCTGACGTGTTTCCAAAATTCCGTTTCAACATCTCGAGGCGACGGATCTGCATTTTTGAACCACATCGTTTTCGTGTTTCTCGCGATTCTGTAAAATTGATTCAGGGCCATGTTTCTTCCTTTGACGACACATTCTTCGCATTCTTCTATGTAATTTTCATCTTCGTCATCGTCGTCTTCGTTTTGTGAATCTGACGATTCGGAAGATTTTTCCCTCTCAGCCCAGTCTTTTTCCACTTCCTCAAATAATTTTTGCCTCTCATCGTGCGAAAGAGTATCGTATGGTAAAAGATATTTACAATAAATGTCGTCCAATTTCGTTACTCTATCTTGTGCTGCTTTTGGAATTTTCATCATGTCCGCCACTTGGTGCCATTTCTTTTTCTCCATCACTTTCATCAAACCCCCGCAATTTTGAACGCTTTGGTACAACCTGGGAAGGTCAACTTCAATTCCGCCAATCCACGGCGGTTGCTTCAACGATATACTTTGTGTTCCGAGATATTTTTTAATCGCCATCATTTCTTTTATGTTCGGGCCCCATCTGTGAAACATTCGGTGTATGTACTGATTGTAGGCGGTGAACCTCATATCATCACTGACTTTGCAATCTGGTTTGAAATTACTCGGTGGTACAATTCTGCACAAACCGAATTTTTCAGCTGCGGGTCGTATTCGATCGAAAAATTCAAATGGGTCTTGAAAATCTTTTTCGGTGGCGTGAAAAGTAGGTGCTTCGACTAATTTAGAAGCAGATCCGGGAGGTGGTAACGATGTATTATTGCTAGGGTTAATCACAGTTTCAGAATTCTTTTGCTTTGACGTTTTCTTTGATTTAGAGGAAGACGCTGACGAGCAAGGGGATGGATCGTCATTCATTTCTTTTTCCTTACACGTTAATAACGCGTCTTTTGCTTTTTCTTTGTTTTTCGTTGATGTTCGGGATATTGTCGTAGAAGAACTTTTATTAGATTTTGATTGAAAATTGTCTGTCGTAGATGTTGATCCCGTGGAAAGCTGGGATTCACTACTTGTTCTTAAATCTTTGGGTAAAACAGGAGGTTCTTCAGTAGGTTCTGTCGTTTTAGGTTCCGCGGGAGGTTTTCTCGTCGTCGGTTGCACAGTACCTATCGGCGGATTATTACTTTTTTGATCGAATATTCTCTTTGGCTGAGGCATGACGACAGCTTTCATACTCGGAGTATCAGGAGGTTTCGTGACTAATTTCGCTTTCATCACTACCCTTTGATTAGGACCCAGAGGCCCTTCCGTTCCCAATTTAAGGGCAACCCCTTGAATTAATTGTTGATCTGCGGAAACTATAGATCCGCAAGATGTCGTGGCTTGTTGTAAAGGTATATAAAACATTGGACTGTCGGGATCTTCTTCGGACACTTCCGTTTGAGTTGATATTTCAATGCTTTTACCATCTGGTAACTCAGGTACTGTTTCAACTTCTGCAACTGATTCGGAATCGAGGTTCACTTGAACGGCGATTGAAGTGCTTTGCATGGTTTTTGCCTTATTCTCCGTGGTGGTGGTGGTCGGCTTATTAACTTGCGTGGGTGAAAATACCGTTGCCGACGATTCGTCTTCGCTCAATTTCAAACCATCGTCATCTGATTTTGACATGCTTGACGTTCGACTTTCTCTCATTTTGCTTCTGAAAGGTGCATTGACGCTTCCACTTTGTTCAGGTTCCGGTTCGAAAGCATACACACTGCTTTCATTATTCGGTGAAAATGCATTAGGATTGGGTTTTGTACTAACAATTTCCTTTCTCTCTCTTTCTTTCATTCTTTCTAAAAACGACAATTTTTTCTGTTGAAATATTCCCTTCTTTTCGTTACATTCTTTACTCGAAGTCGGCGAAGTTTTCGCAATAAGAGGCGGAGAAGACAATACAATGGGAGCAACACTTGCAGCCACTTTTGAATTCTTCGTTTCAGTAACTTTGGAAAAAGCTTTGGTCAAAGATTGAAAAGGTTTGGCGGACTCTTCGACGTCATCGATGGGCGACAACTTTTGCAGTTCGGCCTTGTTTGGAATGGGTTTATTTTTAAACCAACCTTTTTTAACAACGCAACTGTTACATTTACAATTTTTTAAATGAGGCGAATTTTCCTTTGGCGATTTCGGCATTTCCTTTTTCTCCTTTTGAAGTTTCAGCAAATCCTGAACCGAAGTCAATGCCTTTTTCGGCGTAGTCGGTTGAGATTCCATTTTATTAGTCTCCACTCTGAGTTCGCACGAAAAAATGTTTTTCTTGAGAAGTTTTTGCGATGCCACCAGATTCATTTGACTGAATTTTTGAGGAGATTCGGGTTGAACGTAAGAGCATACCGGAGGGCTAAATACGGGTTTGTTTAATGGACTCTCCGATTTGCTCGGCGTCGCCTTAGAAACTTTATCTCGTTCCAAAGGTTTATACTCGACGTTTTCGTAACCCGAATAAGTTTTTCTTTGTTCCACTTCAACGCTATCTTTCAACCATTTTTCTATTCTTTCGGTTTGAGAACCGTATTTTTCTTTGGACGTCGTAGGAAGAGCAACTTCGCTAAGTAAATCTAATCCGTGAGTACTGATCGGTTCTCTTGGATGTGGAAAATTAACAATTGATTTCATTTGATAATTGCAAGGGATTTGAGTAAACTGCGATGATAACGGTTGATAAGGAACTTTTCCAAATGTCACTTTCACATCGTTAGAATTACCACCGATTCCTTTGTCCATCACTTTATCCTTTTTTAACGAATGCAAAATCATTTCGATTCGATTTGGAACCGATATTTTAGGATTTCCGGTGACCAATACCGGAAATTGTACTTGTGGATTTTTATGTGAATCCATTACGGGAGCGTTGTCGGTCACTTTGTTGGGTTTTTCCAATATCAAAACTTTCGGTTCAACATTTACAGGTTCAGCATTGGAACAGGTTTGAGTGTGAATTTTCGTTGGAAAAGGTTTCGAATGAGAAGAACTCATGAAGGGAACTGATGATAATTCTCCAGGTGATTTTTTTAAAGGATGCAAATCCGGTACTTCTCGCTGTGGAGGTTTTACTTGGGATTTTAATTGATTTTCCAATTCGATTCCAGATTCTGGTTTTTTTCCGGTTTCGTTTTCAAATATTAAAGCTTTTTTCTTTAACGGTTCTTCATCGGATTCTGAAAAATTATCATTCGATTGATTTTCTTCTTCCTCTTCTTCTTCACCTTTCATTTCCTTTTTATCATTAGTCTGAGTTATTTTCGTTTCGTTTTTCTTTTCAATTTGAGTAATCGTTTCTTTCATTTCCGTTCCTCCTTCACTTCCTCTTTCTTTAGTCATAAAACTCATACCGAGAATGGGTAAATCATCTTCGTCGTCACTTGTTTCGTCGTAAAAACTAAAATCCGAATCCGTTTCGATCCATTTTTTTTCTTTCGTCGAACATTGTCTAACGGGACGAGTACGTTTGTTTGTTGTGGTGTCATCATCAGGTTCAACGTTTTTCAATTTGTCTGTCTTTACTTTTTTTACTTTCGGCAGTTTTTCCTGCTTTTTCGCATTTTCTTTCAAGTTTTTATTTTTCTTTTTACCGTCGCATAATTTTTTAACTTCCGATCCCTCATTATTTTCTTCGTTTTGAAAATATTTTGTGTTTTTACTCTCATCGTCGACGTTTGTTTTGTCCGTAGATTTATCTGATTCATTGCTAACTTTTTTCACATTGGCTTTGGTATCTTCATTTTCCGACATTTTAACCGTATCACTTTCCTCACATTTCGTACTCTCAATCTTCGACTCGATGTTTTCTTCTCCCACGTCATTTTGAACGCTCGCCTTTTTCGAGAGTGAGTCTCGCAAAACTTCTTCCTTAATTTTATTACTTGACGAAGCGATTTCTTCAACGTTTTCTTTCGTTTCTTTTACGCAAACAAATTCCTTTTCTTTTTTACATTCATCTTCTTCTTCTTCCGGCCTTTGTATAATTTTCTCAACTTTTTTATTTTCTTTTTTAGATTTCGATTGTTTTTGATTATTGAGTCCGATTTTTTTCACGTTCGTTTTCGGTTTCGTCGGTTTAAACGTACTGAGAAAATCATCGTCGTCCGACGTGAAACCATCGATTTCGAAACAAATTTTATCCGCTGCCGAACATTTTCTCGTGGGACGTTTATTACTGCTGCTACCACTTGAATTTTCCACGTCCGGCTCTTTGGCGTTGTCGTTATCATTTTTATTTTCGACATCTTTTTCATTTCCATAACTCTCAACCGCCACTTTCTTTCCCTTTTTCCCATTTTCTTTACTTTTTTCCTTATTTTCACTCGCGTTCTTTATTTTATTTTGACTTTTGTTACCATCCCTTTCAAAACTTTTACCAGAACAACTTTCCTCGAAACATTCCGACTCGTCGGAAGTTTTCAAACACTTTCCATTTTCTTCGACACCTTTCTTTTTTTGCATAGTTTTAACAAATCCTTTATTTTTTGTTTTGTTGCGAACAAAATTTTCATCCGATTTTTTCCCATTGGATTTATTCCCTCTGCTTGCATTTTTTTTGTCTGGCGTGTTGTTGTCCCCACTCACGTTTTCAACTTCTTCCACCTGCCTACTCCGCGTCGAGGGCCGACTCTGTTCCTTTTTATTACTTTCAACTCCATTTTGTTTATTATTATCTTTATTTGAAACGTTTTTGTTAATAATTTTTTTAATCGAATTATTTTCCACGTCTCCGCTTACTTTATTATTATTTTCTTTTTTAGAATTTATACCTTGTTTTTTCAAACATTTACTCTCTCCTTTTAATAATTTTAAATTTGTGCTACTTGCGTCAAATTTTTTAGAATCTTTTGATTTTTCATCGGAAACGTTACATTTAGAATCCGATTTTTTGTTCGCGAGTGCTTTTGTTTTAATTTCACTTTCTCTTTGTTCTTTGAAGGGAGAGAGAGAGAGAGAGAAAATAATTAATTAAAATCAAATAGTAGTAGACATCTCACACAAATAGTAATTAATAAAACAACTATGATTAACTTACCGTTTCTTTTGGCATTGGGTAATTCTGGAAAACTATCAACCGATGAAATATCATCGTCTCCGCTTTTGTCCGGACTAACTAATTTTTTCGTCAACATTTCCATGTAAATGGCAGCCGCTTCTTTTGTCTTTCTCGTGGGTCGCGCTCTCGTCGATCCGCCATCGTTGACTTGGGATCTCGTTTTAACAAACGTTTTATCCTCTAATTTACCATGTTCCGAATTACATTTAACTAATTTTTTCGTCAGCATCTTTGGTTTTTTAACCGTCACCAGGGGTTCTTTGTCGTCGGACGAAAAATCAGACGAAAAACTTTCTGCTTTTTTCATTTTTCCATTTCCGTTTTGTACTTGAGAAATTTCCGTATTTGCCTTTTTAATTTCGTTTTTTTTCAAATTCCCGGCGGTTGATTTAACGGAAACTTGGGATTTTTTAGAATTTTTAGGAGCGTTGACTTTTCCGCTTCTTAATCCCGTTCTCACGTGCGGGAAATTTTTAGGTTTTATTATTTTTATCGATTTTCTTCCTTTGGTAATAACGGATTGTGCTCGTTTCAAACCGCTTCTGAGGTTTAACGGGGGACCCGTTTTGTTTTCCTTGTTGTTGGAAACGTTGCGTTTTTTAGGATCTGTCTTTGGTTCTTCTCCGACTATTGACGATCGCGTTCTTACCATATTTTTTCCTTTTACTTAACAATAAAATAATAATTTAATAAAATCCATCCCTTTTAAACTTAATTAATAATAATAAAACAACAATCATGTGTTACCTTTTCGTGCCAATTTCGTTACGTTTGCCACTTTTTGTTTTGCAAGCCTTTGTTCTTGGTATTTCATTCTCAGAGCTTGTACAGAACCTTGTTGACATTTATTACCTTGAACACTTTTATCATTTTTCTTTCCTAATTTCTACAATTAACAATATCGTCTATGTAATACCAAAAATTTTAGTTTTTTTTTTTTTTTTTTTTTTAACACATCAATGAATTGTTTTTACCTTAGAATTATTCTGCCCAAATTTTTCTTGCGTGTTTTTGTGATTGATGGGTAACGAGTCTTGTTCGTGACCCAAAGCATCTTTGAAAAAATCTAATTTTGGTGGTAAAATAGATGTTCCTAAAAGTTTCAAAAAAAATTTTTTTACTCATAAGAAAAATAGTACTTCAAGTAGTAAAATATCAATCGATGGACTTACTTCTAAAACATAAAAACGTAAGAAAATCTTCTGTGTTGGGACATTTATTTGTCAGCATCGGTCCTGAACTTGGCGTCGACGATGATGGTCTAACTTTATCTTTAATTGGAGTTATCACAGAACAATTATATGCTGCACCTTGGGCAAATTTTCTTTGAGCATGAACTTTGGCTTTTTTAACACCCTCACAACTGACAATTTCTTTCGAATCATCTCTTTTACGTTTTTTACCCTCACTTTTATTACTTCCAGTTTTCATCTATTACGAGTAATTTAATAATTTATTATAAATAAATATAAAATGTTTTAAGGATAACTTTTTACAAATAATAAAATGAAAATCCATATGTAGGACAAAAAAACTTAATAATAAATAATAGATACTATAATAAAAATTAAAAGAAAGTAGGTTTCTCATAAGTAGTTCATAAAAATTACTTTCACAGACTAATAATAATAATAATAATATTTTTTATACACCTTTTATTAACAGTATATAATTAAATAAATAATAAATATTTTAATTTATTACATATTAAAATAAATTTTATGTATTTTATTCGCTAATAAAAAAACTATTTTAAAATTATTTTTATTATATTTTTTTTTTTTTTTTTTTTTTTTGCCAGTAACAACAATATTGGTGAGAAATGTTGTTGCAAAGATTTCCCACAATCAAAATAAAATCCAGGTTTTTACTCTGGATTAATATTTTAATAAATTCTATTGTAATTAATTAATTTTTTAAATAATTTATTATTATGTAGTGGTAATAAGTTTTTCTTTTTACTTTTTCTTAATGTCGTATTTACGTTGAGTTGGGCACAAAGAATGGATAAAACAGGAAAATTTTAAATAAATTTTTCACAGGCCTAATTTTCTTTTAAGTGTTACAAGAAAAGTTCAATCACCCGGTAAAGAATACAAAAAAAAAAAAAAAAAAAAAACGATAAACTTGCCTTCATAGTAAGAAATCCCCCAAAAAAAAAGAAATTTTTATATCGGTTGATAACAATATTGATAATATTAATACGTTAAAAATGATACAATTTTAAACGTTATCATTTTAATTTGTTATATAAATATATATAAATAATTAAAAATTTATTTAATTTAAAAAAAATGAATTTTTTTAATAGTGATGATAATAATGAAAAAAAAAAAAAACTATTTAGAACACTGTGCAATTGAACATATATTCGCCGCCATCTTTAAAAACTAAATTCACAAAAAAAAATTTACTACTACTACTACTACATAATAATAATAATAATAAATGTCAAGTCCGAAATTTTAATTCGAGCTTTGAATGTTTGAATTTGTAATTTTTTTTTCCACTCATAAAAAATTTTTTTAAATAAATTTTTTTCCCACCATATTCAAAACCATTTTTCAAATTTTAAATTCATATATATTTTAATCAATCATTAATTTTTTAAATTATTTAAAAACGATTAATAATAATAATTTTTAACGATAACTAAAAAATAACGAAGGCTACGATATGATTATTTTAGGGATTTTTTTTTTTTTTTTTTCGTAATTTAACGAGAATCCTGCCTGCCTGTTTTTTTTTTTTTACATGTTGTTTATTTACAAATTATTAATTTTGGATGTTTTTTTTTTTTTTTTTTTTACATTTTTTATAATATTTCCTAAAGTAATTATCCATTTATTTTTTTTAGCATGAATTTAATATATTTTATAATTTTACGGTGTAAGATTTTAAAACTAATCCTGTGTGAGAGCATTTAACAATTTTTGACATTGTAGAATTAAAGAATTAGTTAATCCATGGTTTTTTTTTTTTTTTAACTTATTGACTAAAAACAATTAAAATATAAAAATTTGCTATTTGTTAAGTCTCTATCTATATAATTGATAGTTGAAATTTTTTTTTTGTTCATTTCAGAAATCAATATGAATGATATACGAATAATATTATTTACAGTGACCATTTCCATATCAGCCATATTAATATTTAATAGCGTAGAAAGTTGCAATGAAGCTGTTTGTGCAAGTGTCGTTAGTAAATGTATGTTAACCCAATCATGTAAATGCGATTTAAAAAATTGTTCATGTTGCCAAGAATGTTTTACTTGTTTAAGCTACCTTTATACCGAATGTTGCTCATGTGTCGGTATGTTAGTTTCGCACAGTTTTTTATAATTTTTTAATATTTTCATTATAAATTTATTATTTCGATTTATTATTATTATTTTGAAAAAAAAAAAAAATTTGTTGCAGACATGTGCCCCAAACCAAATGATACGGGAAATGCTCTGAGTAAAAAAAGTCATGTAGAAGATTTTCAAGAACCCATACCTGATCTTTTTCAAGCTTTGATGGCTGAACCTGATACTTTGGAAAGGTGGCATACTTTTACATACCCTATCGATTTTGATTTATCAATATACAGGCCAAAAATCGAAAAAGAAATTAAAATTTTAACTCGTAAGCATCTTGAAAATTTTTTAGTATTATTATTTACTTTTTGATTTTTTCTAAAATGTTTTTTTATTCTAAAATTTTGTTGTATTTTGGATTTGTTTTGTAGAAAGTAACGAACAAGAAATCACTTTTAGAAAAGACATAATTACCCTAAATTGTACAGTGGCTTATATGAGTCAATGTATGTCATGGAACAAATGTAAAAGTTCATGTCAATCCACTGGTGCTAGTAAATATAGATGGTTTCATGATGGATGCTGCGAATGTATTGGACATACTTGCATAAATTATGGAATCAACGAAAGTCGGTATGTGTAAAAAAATTTTTTTTTTTTTTTTATAATTTAATTCATTGGAATTACTTTTGATAAATGTTTAATGAATGATTTTTTTAAACAGTTGTTTAAAATGTCCTCTTACAAAAGAAGATTCACCAGAAGATAAAGCTGCATTTCATTATGACGATGAAGATGACATTGATCATAGCATTGAGGAAAAAGCCTTAAAACAAGCTCAAGCTGAAGTACATAGGATGTCTTATAATCCATAATTGAAATTTATAATGAAAAAATTTTTTAATCACAATTCCTACAATTTTTTTTTTTTTTTTGTCTAATATGAGCCTTGCGACATTTTTGTCATAGTAATTTTAATTAGATTAAATATTGATGTACTAGAATGCGTTAGTATTAGCCATATTTATTATATAATCTCAGGTAACTATAAGAAAGTTACCCAGAATTTTTTTTTTTTATAAATTTTTACAAGTAAAAAAAATATTATTAATATTGCATTTTTGTAAATATTTTTTCAGTATTTTTTGTATTGTATTGTTTAAAAAGAATTAATCCAAAATAATAATTTTTATAAAATTTATTATTTTAATAATAAACTTTTATATTAATAATATTATTTAGTTGTTTAATATTTTTTGTTGTCAAATTATAAAAAAAAAAAAAAAAAAAAACAATTTTTATACAATTTGAAAAAACAGACACGTTTTTTGAAAAGTTTAGGAGTAATTAATTTATCATGAATTTTTTTTGGTTAAAAATTTTAGTGCTCTCGATTCGTGATACTTTCCATAACTGAAGTTTACACTTGAGAATTAATTACTTTTATTGATTTGATGAAAAAAAAAAAATTTTTGTTTAAAAAATTTTAATCTAGCATATGTGGTTGTGTGACCTTCCAAGGCTCTAACGTCAAATCAAAACTGTCATCATCAAGATATTATTTTGAAAAAATAATCATGTTTAAATTAAAATGATTAGTATTATTACATGTTTTGAGAGTTAAAAATTATATTTTAATTTAAGAAAAAAAATAAATAATGGAGCATTAAAGTCTAAATAATTTTGATATTATTATTGAGAAAGAAAAAAAAAAACAATTTTTTAAATAACATGGTGTGTGTGTGTGTGTGTGTCATGTGCTGCCACCGTGGTAATTTTTTAAAACTAAATAATCGATGTTGAGATGTTCAATATGGCGGATAATAATTACTGAGTTTTACCATTTTGAACTTTATTTAATATTAAATATTATAAAATCACATGTTAATAAGTGCATTTTTAATTTATAAGGATTGTTAAAATGATACTTGTTACTTAAAATGTATGTTTAGAAAAGCCGGGGCTACGCTGGGCGTGTAGCCGTGGGGAATGGTGTCCGACTCAAATCATGGGTGCCCAACACACCAAAGATCGCGTTGTGTCAACTTCTGGAACAGTTGGACAAGGTGTGTCTTCAGGGCCGTTGTCTGTTCGGGGAACCAAAAACAGGTTTCAACAGCAGCAGCAACAGCAACTGCAAACGAAAAATAGTTTTAAAGATGGAAAGCAGTCTGGGTCGAATATATTCACTGAACACAACGGTGAGATATTTTCAATATTTTCCTTTTTTTTTTTTTTTTGTTAACAATTAATAATTATTATTAATGCTTAATGCTTTTTAATTTAATAATGAATTATTTTTAATTATTTATTATTAAAATATCTTTACATTTCGAATATAACTTTGCCAATATATATATTTACTTAATATTAAAACAAATAATGAAGTACAAGGGTTGACGTGATGGTCGATTAGGTAATTAGTGAACTTAATTATTTTCTTTACTATAATTATTTAAGCTGAAATCAATAAAAAAAAAAAAAAATGGTATGAACAACTAATATTCTTTTTTTTTTTAACTTAAAGTATTTTCCAAATATGAACCAATGAGAGTATATCCTGTTTTGATATTTTATTGTGACTCAGCTATTTATTTTTCAATAAAAAAAAAAAAAAATTTGCATGAGGTCAATAAAGGTTCAAACGAATGAAATTAAATTACATTGAAATATAAATGTAATTTTTATCAATTATTTTCCCAAAAAATTTTTTTGTTGTCTGCTGTCGGATGCAAAACATATGTTTTAAAAATTTTTAGAAGCACTTCTACAGAGCAGACCTTTGCCACACATACCTAGCATTCCCGATGGATCTCCTCCAAGCGTCACAGGTTCTCCATTGGATTCCGCTGCCAGATGGACATCAAAAGAAAATCTTTTGTGTCAAGAAGAAGATGATCCGCAACTTTTTGTAGCATTATATGATTTTACTGCAGGTGGAGAAAATCAATTAAGCTTGAAAAAAGGTTACTAATTTATTACAATTCAAAAAAAAAAACATACAAATTGTTTTTTTATTTTTTTCACATTTAAAAAAAAAATTTCGAATGATTGAATCGAGAGAGAGAGAGAGAGAGAGAAAAAAAAAAGGGTAAAAATTAATTTTTTTATATATATATATAATTAGTAAAAAAAATATATAATTTATTATTAATTAATTCAAGCTTACTAATAATAAATAGTTATATGAAAAATTACAATGGGTTGTTTTATGTTTTAACAAAGATCTTTTAAAAAAAAAAAATTTTTTTCTCCCTGCTTATTCATGTTTAAAATAACATTGTAATCTTTTATTTACTAATTTAACAACAACAACAACAACATTTTACCAAATTATATTGTTTTGTAAATTAAAACATAAAACATAAAAATAATTAAATTTCAAATCCGAATTCTACAAATCGATATTTAGTATTTAGTATAATTGAAATTCGATAAATGCATAATGTCAATCGATGCATTACAAAAAAATTTTTTATAAAAATAAATAAATGACAATAGTAAATAGATTGTTATTGAAATTTTATTATTTAAAAATGGAGGATTTTATTTTGATGACAAGTCATGATTAACTTTTTATTTTATTTTTTTAATTTTGTTGCACATGCAAATAAGTTTTGTCGTATTTGATTTGTTTTTTTTTTTTTCAAAATGATTTTTTTCTTATTTACAGGAGAACAAATAAGAATATTAAGTTATAATAAAAGTGGAGAATGGTGTGAAGCACATTCCAGCCCTGGACAAGTTGGTTGGGTGCCCAGCAATTATGTTACTCCTGTTAATTCATTAGAAAAACATTCATGGTATCACGGACCAATTTCGCGTAATGCCGCAGGTTAGGAGTAAATATAGTTAATAATTTAAATCCGCAAGTTAATACGAATGAGTTCAAGGACCCGTAATTGACTTTTGTGTTGTTTTTTTTTAAACAGCCTAATTATATGTCGTTAACCCTTAAAAAAAAAAAAAAAAAAAAAAAAAAAGTCATGAATTTTACACACAGGCGTGAGAATAATAATTTTTATTAAATTAAATACACAAATCAAAAGAATTGTTTTTTTTTTTTTTTTTTCAATTTAATGATTTTGATTTTGAAAATTTCATTTTTGATAAATTTTCCAGAATATCTTCTGAGTTCTGGCATTAATGGAAGTTTTCTGGTACGAGAATCAGAATCTAGTCCTGGGCAACGATCTATATCTCTTCGCTATGAAGGTCGCGTTTATCATTATCGCATAAATGAAGATAGTGAGGGAAAGGTCAGTAGTTGGTTAAGTGTAATAGCCAGATAATTGATATATGCATCTAATGTCGTAAAATGAATGTAATAAAAGTTTTTTTTTTTATTAATTTTAGGTCTACGTCACAACCGAAAGTAAATTTAACACATTGGCTGAATTAGTTCACCATCATTCCTTGCATTCTGACGGATTAATAACACAATTGTTATACCCCGCTCCGAAACACAATAAGCCAACTGTCTTCGCACTGAGTCCAGGTACTTCTCGACCTCATCAAGTTATACAAAGTTAGTTTTGTATTTGGTATTGTGTGTAACGAGGCATGGCTTGTGTCTGGGAGTGCTGTTAATGTTATCTTTAGAAAGAAAAAAAAAAAATTGTTTTTTTCCTTTATTGAAAATTTATGTCTTTAAAATAATATTTATATTTAAGGTTTAGACATTTTTTAAAGCAGCTTCATAAACTGATATTATTATTATTTGATATAGATTTTTATAGAATGTTTAGAATTATTTGCTTCATTAAGGCGAATGAAAACTAACGCTTTTTATTTGTTTTGTTTATATGTAAAAACTATTGTAAAAAAAAAAATTTTCTGGATTTTTTTCAAAGAGCCCGATGAATGGGAAATAAACAGAACCGATATAGTCATGCGACATAAATTGGGAGGTGGTCAATACGGTGATGTTTACGAAGCCGTTTGGATGAGGTATAACATGACGGTTGCCGTTAAAACTCTTAAGGAAGATACAATGGCGTTGAAAGATTTTCTCGCGGAAGCAGCCATCATGAAAGAAATGAAGCATCCGAATTTAGTTCAACTTTTAGGTAAATTTTTTAATTATTCGGCGTTGTTCTTAGTTCTAATAAAATAAAATAAAAAATAAAAAAATTAAAATTTCATCGCAGGTGTTTGCACTCGGGAACCTCCATTTTACATAATCACCGAATTTATGAGTAAAGGAAATTTACTCGATTATCTTCGAACGGGTAGTAAAGAACACATTAATGCTGTTGCTTTAATGTACATGGCGACGCAAATAGCAAGTGCTATGAGTTATCTCGAAAGCCACAGTTTCATTCACCGGTGCGTTTTTTGATTCCACAAAATTTTATAATGATTTATAATTATTGAAAAATTTATTTTTACGTCACTCCATTTTCCTTCGCAGAGATCTCGCTGCAAGAAATTGTCTCGTTGCTGAAAATCATTTGGTAAAAGTGGCCGATTTTGGATTGGCGAGGCTCATGAGAGATGATACTTACACCGCTCACGCCGGAGCAAAATTTCCGATAAAATGGACGGCACCTGAAGGTCTCGCTTACAATATTTTTTCGACAAAGTCGGACGTTTGGGCTTTTGGAATATTGCTTTGGGAAATTGCGACCTACGGTATGTCTCCGTATCCAGGCGTTGATTTAACGGACGTTTATCACATGCTTGAGAAAGGATACAGGTACGAACTTTTCATTTTCGCAAATACTACCTTGTTCTGATTTGAAATATTACAAAAACTTGCATAATTTTTTAGAATGGAAATCCCTCCCGGATGCCCGCCTAAAATTTACGAGCTGATGCGTCAATGTTGGCAATGGAAACCCATCGAAAGACCGACATTTAGAGAAATACATCACTCTTTGGAAAACATGTTTCAAGAATCAAGCATCACAGAGGGTACACTTTAACTCTTGTCAAAATATAAAAAATGAAAATGCATGTAAAAGCGCATCGTAATAATTATAAATTTTTTTTTTTTTTTTTTTTTTCAAGTAGAAGTGGAAAAACAACTTCAAGGAACGGTGACTCCCCAAATGCCTTGTAAAAAATCATCTCACAACTCCTCGGTCGGAGTGAAAAGCGTTAATTTAGGAAGCACCGGAAATTTGCACGGATTAGTTCAAACGTCAGATCCTCTTCCCAAAGGTAAACCAAATCAAAATTTCCTCGTTTTTATTTTTCATTTAGTTTAGTTTTATTAAAATTTGTAAATTTTACATTTTGTTTTGTTCCGTAGAACAAGTTAATAAACTTAGTACTTTTACTACTCCAACTCTTCCCGTAACTGCCAACAAATCAATGGTTCAAATGAGACGTACTACGAACAAGAGAGGAAAACAAGCTCCGGCTCCACCAAAGAGAACCAGGTATTAAACAAATTAAATAATTTAATTTTATCATTTATTTATTTGTAAAATTTTAAATTAATTTTTTTTTGTTTAATTTTCAGTTTATTATCTTCGTGTAGTTCCTTTAGAGATTCGACATTCGCCGATCAGGATTCCGGGGAAAATCCATCCGATGAACATTCGCAAGAGTGCAACGGTAAAATTTTGTTTTTTTTTTTTTTTTTTTGTATTTTTATAAAAAGCGGCTTAAATTTAAATACTTTAAATAAAAAATTTGTTTTCGTAGGCAATAGCAAAGAGTTTCCAAATTTAGGATCGATAAACAAAGGAGATAGCGAAAGTGATTTACAAGACCAAACACCGGATACGGATGATTCGGGTGCTCATTCCTATCCGGAGCAGCCAACTCAACCTCCAATGGATTTGTCGCACGGTTCTTTTAAAAGAGCTCCGATAATGGGAAACAGAGGTTTGGAACAAATAGGGAAAAAAACTAAAACGTATCCGCCGAAAGAATCCGGGGGGGAAAAGGTTTGTTGGAAATTTTAATGAAATTAAGGAGTGAAACGGAAATGGGTATTAAGGATAAAGTTTTTTTTCTTTTTTTTTTGTCTAATTTAGCCCGTGCAAATAGCTGCTTTGGAAGTTCAAAACGTAAAACGTGCCATTAACAGATACGGAACTTTACCGAAGGGAGCAAGAATAGGAGCCTACCTTGAATCTCTTCGTCAAAGCGGTTTAAGCACCGATTGTTGCGAAAGGTAAATTTTTTCCCGTTGAAAAGAAAGTGCGAAAAACGCATTGAATTGTTTTGTTGTAACCTATTGTTTTTTTTTTTTTTGTTAAATTTAGCGAAATAAAAGAAGTTGTTCCTCTCGAAGAAACTCCGACGGCTTCCTCGGTTACAGAAGTGCCACAGAAATTTTCAAACGTTCAGTCGAATATGACTCGAAGTAATTCTTCGGGTGGCGTAGTCGGTATAAATCCATCATCATCATCATCACCTAACAAAGTCAGCAGATCACGCGGAGGTGAAATCAATCGAATCAATTTTATTTAGTTTTAGTCATTGTTGCATTGAAATTTTTGAAAAATCTGGACGTGAAAAATGAAAGAGTGCTCATTTTAAATTAGTCTATTGATTTTTATTTTAGGCGTGACGCGTAATAACAGCACGGATTCGGCTGGTAATTTGAGAACATTTCGACCGAATCCCAAACATTCGTCAAATTGTTTAAAAACAAACAGTCCGTCTAGGGGAAATCCTCCCAACTTGGCGGAAATGGATTTTCCTCCGCCTCCTAACGATTTGCCACCTCCTCCCTCCGAAGACTCGCCGTCTTCTCCGCCGCCTTCTTCGAATAAACGACCTCCCACGTCGTCGTCCTCTTCCTCACCCAAAGCTAGTAAAAATTCAACGATCACCGAGGTAATTTAACGATTTCAAAAACCTCCTATAAACTCTCTCTCGAGTACTTTAAAAATGAATCAATTTTTAACATCCAGGTTGAATCAAATGCTCAGAACGAAACCAATTCAGATTTTCATCGATCCTCGGATTCGTCAACTCCAAGGTTTGGCATCAGCCTTCGCCGATTAGAAAATTCAATTGATTCTTTAGGAAATTTTAAATCATCGGATTCTGCCGTTAATAACGATAATAATTTAGGAAATTCGGATAAACCTCCTGAGGACGACAAAGAATTAACGTCGAATAAAATTAAAAATTCCGCTATAAAAAGTTCTTTGGAATTAAAATTGGCTAGTTTTCTTTTTTCTTTTTTCTTTTTTTTTTTTTTTTTTTTTGGGGGGGGGGGAGTCATTTAAAAAGATTTTGTTGACATGAGTTTTTTTTTTACAAAATGGTTTTGATTTTGCAGGTGGCAGAAATCAAAGTTCGAACCGCCAAGAATAAAGATTCACCGACTGATATTCAAAAATCTCCTTCCGATTCCAAGGCTCAAACGAGAAAGTTTCCGAGTAAGGAAGACAACGGTGAAGTCATGTTAAAAACTCAGTTAAAGAAAATTGATCCGACTGTGGTTAAAAAAACTGATAATGGAACGATTGTGGATTTTAAGTCTCGATTGAGAAAAGTTGAAGTGGAAAAAAAGAGTAGTGGTGAGTGCAACGAAGATGAAAACGAAGTCGCGAGTGCGGACGAGGAAAACAAAAGGAAAAGCACGGGATCCATAAACAGTTTGAAAAAACTGTGGGAAAACAAGGACGGAGTCGAAAGCGTTTCTCAAATCAGTCCCAAGCTCAGCAATAAATTGTCCAAATCCGACGACAAAGACTCGAGTCCTCACGACAAAAAAATATGGCCGCCGCCGCTGCTGCCGAGTTTAACGTCCGCGGATGAAAAACCCTCAGTGCCCGCGAAACCCATCGTCAAATCATCCAAACCAGTCGTGCCGCCGCCGGCGAAACCGAGCGCGCCCTCGAACATTTACGCGACTCCGAGTCGGTCCGACGGGAAAAATGTCGAATCTCCGGAAAAGAACAAAGAATCCGTTTTGGAAATATCTCAGGCGTTGGAAAACGCGTTGGGATTGTTGAAATCAAGCGGAGCGACGACGACCGCGGGATGGCTTCAACTATCCGACAAAATAAGACTGCTCCACGGCAAATGCCAAGGTTACGTCGATTCCCTGAGTCCTCCCCAAGTGAAATTTAAATACCGGGAATTGCTCTCCCGATTGGATTCCCTTGCCCGTCAACTCCGGTCGGCGGGAACGAGGAACTCGGAGGAAAACATACTTTTGTGTAACGAAGTTCAAAACACAATCAAAGATGTTCTTAATTCGATATCGAGGTAGAAATAGGAATCCTCCGTTACTAAGACTGGAAACAATTCGAGTTAATCATTATTATTATTATTATTACTATTACTATTATTATTACCGTAATTAATTATTGATATTATTATCATCATCATCATGACAAAAAAATTGGGGATTTCCCTTCGACGAGATAGGTAGTTGCGCGTTAGTACATTGCCGTAGTTAAGGGTAGAGAGAGAGAGAGATAACTCTAACGGAGGGAAATGTAACAAACAATTGTTTGAACAACAACAACAACAATAACAACAATAACAACAACAACAACAACAACAACAATAACAACAACAACAACAATAACAACAACAACAACAACAACAATAACAACAACAGCAACAACAACAACAACAATAGTAATAATAATAATAATAATAATAATAATATTATTATTAGGTTATGTATTCTATATATGAGTGAGTTAACTGAAATAAATTTTTAGGGGAATTAATTTTGTATACATAAATATAATGAATAATTGATAATGATAATAATAAATAATAATAATAATTTGAATACGGTAGTGGCTTATCTATTTGCCTCAATAATTAGGGTGGGAGGGGGAGGGGAAAAAAATTTTTTTAATTAAACGGGACCGAGTATTTTTTCTTTTTTGTTTTTCTACAATTAATATAAGAAGGTTGTAGAAAGGGGAATACCCTAAAAGGTAATTTTTAATTTAATTAAATAATTAAATAAATAAATAAATAAATAATGAAAAAAAAAAAAAATACCAAAGAAGTCTTAAATGTATACAAAAAAATTAAATAAAATTAGTAAATGTTTTTGAATTTGTTTTTATCGTCAAATCGTCGAAAAATTATTATTATTATTATTATTATTATTATTATTACTATTATTTATTTATTTATTTATTTTTAAATAATAATTGGGATCAAATTGTTTATTATTATTTTTAGTAAATCGCAAGGTGAAAAATTTCTTCACGTCGCCATCACGATTGAGAAATTTTTTTATTATTACAGGTATTATTATTATTATTATTATTATTAAATATTTTTATTGTTATTCGTATATGATAAAGCTCATAAATTTATTCGTGTGATTTTTTTTTTTTTTTTTTAATCGTAATCATCATTATTAATATTAATAAAAGTTATTAATAAATAAATAAATTGAAAATCATCAAGACTGGTAGCTTTAATTTATTATTATTTATTATTATTATTATTATTATTATTATTATTATTTTCTATTTATTTAAATTTTAAATGGGTGGCATTTATTATTATTATTATTATTTTACCCATTTAATTTATTTAAATTAATAATAATAACATACATACATAATTTTTTATTAATTGATTGATCTTTCTACTAAGCAAGTTTCAAAGAAAAGATTTTTAGCCTTGCGAATTATTATTATTATTATTATTATTATTTTGTTTATTGACAATTTAAAAAGAACACGTGGTCGAGTGATAACGGTAAGTTTCGTTATCATAATAATAATAATAATAATAAAATTTGTTTTTATTATTTATTCTTATTAAAATTATTTATAATAATAATTATGTATTCATATGAATTTGTATATATATATATATATAAACAAAAATTTTTTTTTCATTTAATTTTTCGTGTACGTGGCCAAATAAATTGTTTAACTAACAAAAAAAAAAACAAAAAAAAAACTTTTATAATCGCATTTTTTTTTTTTTTTTTTTTTATTATTTAAATAAATAATTCATTTATTTGTAATAATAATAATAATAATAAAAACATAGTAAGCTTAAATAAATTTACAAAATAATTTTTTTTTCTTTTTTTTTTTTTTTTTTTTTTACTTTTTTTTAGTGGAAAATTATTTGAATGGAATTTTTATTGTTTTGGAAAGAAGAAGAAGAAGAAGAAAGAAAAACCTGAAATTCAACTTTTCCATTTTCCACATTTTGTCAGGTAAAAAAATTTTTTTTTTAAATAACATTAACACAATTTGTTTTAATAATGATAATAATAACTTTTAATATTAACTTTTGCTTCCTTCCTTGCTTGCTTCTTCGATAAAATTAATTTAAATAACATAAAAATTATTATTAATAATAAATAATAAGTTAAATAATTTAATTATTATTATTATCATTAAAAGTTCATGACAAATTAAATAATTAATTTACAAATTATCACATTTTTATATAAAATATCGATAAATTATGAAAAGGAAAAACTATAAGAAAAGTTTTTTTTTTTTTTTTTTAACCGACTAGTTAACACATTTTTGTTATGAATAATTTTGTATTCTTCTTAATCTAACATCTTTTATAAATGCATCTAAACTTGTGTAATATCCTTGGCATGTCCATGTTTCATTATGTGTACCATTTGGAAATTCGACAAGTTTTTTATGCTCCGATGAACACTCATCATAAAGTTCTTTCATCATTCTAGATGGTACCAAAGAATCAGATAATCCAGACACGAATAATGTAGGCACTTTTACCTTTTATTTTAAAAAAAAAAATTATCAAGTTTAATTAAATTATTTTCTGCGATGGAGCTTTTTGTATAAAAAAAAAAGTAAACAAATTTGCATTTACCTGATTAATTTTACTTTTTGACAAAAATTTACTCTTGTAAAAAACTAATGGAAGTTTTCTTAATATTCTCCACCCTAAAAGAATTCTAGCCATGTCTGGAATACTTGTAAATGAATTTTCAACGATAAGACACCAAATTTTTTGTGAGTAAAGCAGATTACAAGTTAAATCGATTGCTACAGCTCCACCTTGAAAAAAATCATTCATTCATTGGTAACATTATTTAATTTTTTTTTTTTCTAATATGATATAATGCTTACCCAGTGATCTTCCAAATAAAATAATTTCTTTGTGATTAAAATCTTGTCTTGACGATATAAAATCCAATGCCGCTCTCGCATCCATATAAATACCTTCTTCACTTGGAATCCCCTGTGACAAACCATAACCTCTGTATTCTAACATTACTATGTTGCAATGAAGAGACTGATACAGTCCCACCATATTTTGTAACCTGATAATTGTAATTTTTTTTATTTAATGCAATGTATTTGTTTCAATTTTTATTTTATTTAAAATGTTTTTTTGCATCGATACCTATGACCGACATTTCCTGCATTTCCATGGAAAAAAAGGAGTGTTGGTGCTTTAGATGAGGTTTCACCTGGTTGAAGAATCAAAAATAAATGAATCAATGTTCCATCTCCACTTCTGGTAAAAACACTTTCATAAGGTAAACCAAACACAGAAGGCAAAGAAACAAATAATCGAGAATAGGGAGGAAGATCCGGATGAAATAATAAATAATCTTCCAACTGATATAAAATTCCTGCAAAAATTTTTTTTTTTTTATTCAACATTTTATTTTTATATATATATATTATTCATTTATTGTAAATAATTATAAATCACCTGTTGCAGCAAAACATAGCAAAAGAAATGGTATCAAGCCCCCCAAAACCCAATACAACAAAAAACAACACAATAAAGTTGCACCAGCTAAAGCCCAACAATGAATAATTATTCGACCCACTGCATGACAAGCTTTTCTTCCTATCGTTGTGAGTGTAAATCGAGTGTTCATGATTAAATAATAACTTATTTAAATTTTATTAAAAACATAAATTTTAATATAAGGAAGTTATAAATGTCATTTTAAAATCTTCATATTAAACTTTTAACATTTAATAATTATTAATCTATTAATACTGTCATTTTTTATGTTAATTATGTTGTATTTTTATATTATTTAAACATTTCATTCGAATTATTCGTTGAAAACTAATTATTTTAATTCTAATTACATTCTTTACGAATAAGCAGGTGTATAAAAAAATTGTAAATAAATTTTTAAATGTACTACAACAAATACTTTTTTAGCATTTACTACGATAAACAATTAATTATTTTATTTAATAACTAAGGGGATCGATAATAAAAAGACTTATAAAGTCGATTATTAACTTTGATTCATTAAAATAAAAAATTATTCAATAATTTTTAAATTCAATTTAAATCAAATCGTAATAAAATAAAAACAAAACAATGGGGGGGGTTTATGACTTGAGAAGCATAGAATGTAAATCTCTAATATCTGTGCTTATTCTCGTGACACGACATAAAATATTTTAATTGGAATTTTAGATTTGAAAAAAAAAAATTTATACTGTAATTGATTAAAAATTTTTATTAAATAATTTTTTTTTTTTTAATTATTAATTTTTTTCAATAAAAATTTTTTATTTTGAATAAAAATAATAGTTTGCAAAGTATCGTAATTGTTAATTTACGGAATTCAAATTTAGCTATCATTTTTTTTATTTAACGTTTCTTAAAGTTTTGTGAAAATTATTAATTTAAATAATTGTCATCGGTATTGTTTATCACAAAATAATTCGAAATTTTTTTTATAAATTATTGACGTTTTTTAAATTAGGTGACAATCCGGCCTTGATTGTACAAGGTTTCCCTAAAAAGTATGATTAACTCTAACTAGATTCTTTTACAGTTTTTGAGTGAAATCGTGGAATCAGATTTTTATTTTAGCATCACGTATTTTCTTTTGAGTACATTTTAGTTTTACTGAACTGATTATTTTATAACATGAAAAATATTAGTATTTATGCTTGAATAAGTTTATTATTTACATGTGTTCGATTATTGGTAATTTTTAACATAATATGTGTATAAATAATTGTTTAAATTGATTAACCTTGGTGATTTTTTTTTTTTTAATTAAGCCTATTCGTGAGAATGACGTTATGGTTACAAATATTTACTTGTTTTAGATAAGGCTTAAAACACATTAAGAATTTAAGTCAAAAAGAAATAAAAACAATGTCTGGTACAACAACGTTACAAAAAGCAATTGATCTTGTTACGAGAGCCACGGAAGAAGATAAAAATAAAAATTATGAGGAAGCATTAAGATTATACGAGCACGGTGTAGAATATTTTTTACACGCCATTAAATGTAAGTCATTTAAAATATACTTTCTGTTGAATTTATATTCAAATGATCATGTATTTATCAGGATAACTTATATTTTTTAAAATTACTCTAAAGGATTTTACCATTAAAAAAAAAATATATACATATATCAATAATTATGATGTGACATTTGAAGTGACACAATTGATTTAATGCCAATAATTTTAAACTTAGCTTTAAGTTCTTTTAGAAACTTATTCCTTTTTGTTATTGTTTGCTTATTATAAATAAATATATATATATAAATATTTCTTAATTTTGAAATGATTTACATTTTTTCAGATGAAGCTCAGGGGGAACGAGCGAAAGAAAGTATAAGAGCCAAGTGCCTGCAATACCTTGATAGAGCTGAAAAATTGAAAGAATACCTCAAAAAAGGGAAAAATATTAAAAAACCAGTTAAAGATGGTGAAGCATCTAAAGATGACAAAAAAAGTGATAGTGATAGTGATGATGATGATCCTGAGAAAAAAAAATTATTAGCCAAACTTGAAGGTGCTATAGTTGTTGAAAAACCCTCTGTCAAATGGTCGGATGTAGCGGGATTAGAGGGAGCTAAAGAGGCACTCAAAGAAGCTGTAATTCTCCCAATTAAATTTCCTCATTTATTCACTGGGAAAAGAATTCCATGGAAAGGAATTTTGCTTTTCGGGGTGATTTTATTAATTGAATTATGCTAAAATTTTGAAAATTTGATTTTTATTAAATTAATAAAATGTTTTCACAGCCCCCAGGAACGGGTAAATCATATTTGGCGAAAGCAGTCGCTACTGAAGCTAATAATTCGACATTTTTCTCCGTATCTTCATCTGATTTGGTGTCTAAATGGCTTGGAGAATCTGAAAAACTTGTGAAAAATTTGTTTGAATTAGCCAGACAGCATAAACCGAGTATAATATTTATAGATGAAATTGATTCTCTCTGCTCTTCGAGAAGCGATAATGAAAGTGAATCAGCTCGAAGAATCAAAACTGAATTTTTAGTTCAGATGCAAGGTTAACATCTTAAAAGTTTTTTTTTTTTTTTTCCTTTTTGTAGACTTCTATTAAAGTAAATTAATTAATTTTTTTTTGTTTTTTAGGAGTTGGAAACGACATGGATGGAATTTTAGTATTAGGAGCGACTAATATTCCCTGGGTTTTGGATTCTGCCATTCGAAGAAGATTTGAAAAAAGAATTTACATTCCTCTACCCGAAGAACCGGCCAGATTGACAATGTTTAAATTGCATTTAGGATCTACTCGTCACACTCTAACCGATGAAGATCTCAGACAGTTGGCTGCCCAAACCGAAGGGTAAGTTTTTAAAACAAAAAAAATTATTTTATCAAAAAAACTTAATTAAAAACTTTACATTTATTTTTTTCTTTTTTTTTTTACTCAGGTACTCTGGTGCTGATATCAGTATCGTTGTACGAGATGCATTGATGCAACCTGTTAGAAAAGTCCAAACGGCTACACATTTTGTCAGAGTCAGAGGACCGTCGCCCACAGATCCTTCTGTTATAGTCGACGACCTTTTGACTCCATGTTCACCTGGTCATAAAGGAGCCATAGAAATGAATTGGATGGACGTACCAGGTGATAAACTTTACGAGCCGCCCGTTACAATGGTAAGTTTCTCTCTCTTTTTTATTTTTTATTTTTTCTTTTTTCTCTTTCTTTCCATCATTATCGGAATTTTTACGGAATGTTTTTAATTTTTTTAAATGCATAAAAATGTCTTAGGCGGATATGTTAAGGTCGGTCGCCACGTCCAAACCGACAGTTAATGCGGAAGATTTGAAAAAATTAGATCAGTTCACTCAGGATTTCGGACAGGAAGGATAAAATTATAGATTTATGAGGTTTTTTTTTTTTTTTTTTAAAAAAAAAAGTAATTTTTCTCGTGTGCATTAATCAATTACAGTAAGGCCTATACATAAATGTATTAATTTATATATATATATTATTTTGCACTTTATATATGTACATATACATAGATTAGATATGAATCGACCGAGACGATCGTTGGCTCATTCGTCACGTATTTTTTTTCGTTTGTTGATTTTTTTCATTTTTATACAAATCGTGAATTTGGAATTTGGAATTTTAAGTCAGTTTCAAAATTATTATTTTTTTTTTATACTTGTATCGATCGACATCGAAATCCCATCACCCCTCCACCTCCCCGCCCCTCCAAAAAAAAAAAAAAAAAAAAAAAAACAATTTAATACATGCTTGAAAGCGAACAAATATAAAAATGCGCGCATTTGTTAATCATTTATCATTATCATTATTATTATTATTATTATTATTATTATTATTATTATTATTATTAATGTACGGCTTACAACAGTGTTTTGTTTTTTTAATTTTTTAAATTATTATCGTGACTTTATTTTTTGTGGTAATCGTTCATTCATTCATTCATTCATTCATTCGCTACCCTTCTGATTACTCACTTTGGTTTTTTCTACCCCCTCTCTCTCTCTCTCTGTCTCTCTCTCTCTCTCTCTTTCGCATTTACACATATGAAAAAAAAGGTTTTTATCGAAAGTTGAATAGAAAAAGGTTTTGTCGAATAATTGAGTAGTTTAATTAAAAAATTTAATTTTTACAACACGTTTGTCACAATTTGCTGAGCTTTTTCCCACACCCACACACAAATAAATAAATAAATAATTTTTTTTTTATATAATAAACACACGCGTTTGATAATCTTCCGTGAGAAATTTTTTTTATTAATTTTTTTTTTTAATAAATAAAATATTTGAATAGTTTTTTTTTTAAATAAATAAATAAATAAATAAAAAACAGTATTAATAATATATGTATAGTGGCTTTACTCTGAGTATAATTTTTTTTTATCGATAATCGAGTTTAAATTTTCAATTTTGGATTTTTTTTTTTTTTTTTTTTTTTATTACATAAAAAAAGAGTTTGATAAAATAATAATAATAATAATATTTGCTTTTGCTTTTTTTTTTTTAATAAAAAATTTTATTT
>NW_002987859.1:427022-443944 GCF_000006295.1 Pediculus humanus corporis | reverse complement strand
TAAGTAAATAATTAAAAAAAAAGAAAAATTTTTAATAAATTGATATTATTATTATTATTATATCGAATAAATTAATAAAAATTAAAAAAAAAACAGAAGAAACAAAAAACGAATGAAAAATCAATTTAAATTTAAAAAAATTTTTTTTTGTTTGCCATTACTATTATTATTATTATTAATACTATTATTATTATTATTATTATTATTATTATCACTATTATTATTATTAATTAATTAATTTGTATTTAAATATTTCAAAAAAAAAAAAAAAAAAAAACATTTAATTAATAATAAAATAATGAATGATACGATCATAAACAATTACAACAAACAATAACAGCAAAATTATTATCACGTATCGTTTTTATTATTATTATTATTATTATTATTATTATTATTATTATTATTATTATTATTATTATTATTATTATTTTAATGCCATTTTTTGTTTTAATCTCCGATAAAAAAAAAATTAAACGGATTTTTTTTATTAATTTATTAATTAATTAATTTTTTAAATTTGATTTTAACGTTTTTAATGTTTAAATAAAAAAAAACTAATAATGATAATAAAATAGGAGGAAAGGTTCGCGTTTGTTTTGTTTTGTTTAATAATAATAATAATAATAATTTCATATATTAACACCACGTGTATAAGCCTTTTGTTTTTTTTTATTGTTAAAAAAAAAATTGTTTTAAATTACTAACATATATTTTTAAAAAAATTTTATTCGGCTTTGTTACAAAAAATAATAATGATGATGATGTAATATAATTTAAACATTTAATTACGTCAATTAGTTTTATTTTATTTTATTTTTTATTATCAAACTTATTATTATTATTATTATTATTATTAACACGTTCAAAAAAAAAATTGATAAGAAATTAAAAATTCTATTAACTCTCTCATTAATTTTTTTATTAATAAATAAAAAATTTTTATATTAATAACAAAGATGGAGAATCATGTGAATAATTAGAAAAAAAAAAAGACATTATTTCGTAGATAGATAGATAGATAAAGAGAGAGAGAGAGAGAAAATAAATAAATAAATTAATAATTTAATCGTTAGTGATAATTGATAAAAGGACATCGTCGTCGTCGT
This sequence comes from Pediculus humanus corporis, assembly GCF_000006295.1. Classification (NCBI taxonomy): domain Eukaryota; kingdom Metazoa; phylum Arthropoda; class Insecta; order Psocodea; family Pediculidae; genus Pediculus; species Pediculus humanus. Next base: position 442,835 of record NW_002987859.1, on the reverse strand, counting down.
TATCACGAGTAAGTAGTGATAATACAATAAAAAATATTATAAAAAAAATAAGAAAATTCGATTCGATTATTTTTTATTTATATTATTTTTTAATGAACGCAATTATTATTATTATTATTTATATATATATAGAATTATTAATAAGTTAAAAAACATAATGAACGAATTTAAAACACATTTATTGCTAATTAAATAATAATAATTTTTCTCTGTTATTAAGTACAAAAATGTCCGAGAGAATTTCTTAAAATTATTTTACTAATAATAATAATAATAATAATAATAATAATAAATCTAACATTTTCCCTTTTCTTATTTTAATTTTGCTACACGTTCAGTCTTTTTATTTATTTAAATTTAAATTTAATAATAAATTTTTAAAATAAAAAAATCATCATTTATTAAAAAAAAAAACAATAAAATAATAAAAAATAATTTTTCAAATCTGATTTGATTTACTCTCTTAATTCGAATAAATAAATTACAATTACAATCGAAATAATAATAATAATAATAATAATAATAATAATAAATAAACAAAAACAAATAAATTAGAAAAAAAATTTATATTTATTTATATATAATTGAATTAAATATCACATATGTTAAAAATTAATTTCTTTTTATTATTATTATTATTATTATTATCGTTTATTATTTTGTGCTTCGTAATTTATTCCGATTTATAATTATTATTATTATTATTATTATTACGTAACATTCGCTAAAATTATTGCCATTTTTTATTATTTATTATTGTTTTATCGTATAAAATTTAATTTAAATTTAAAAAAAAAAAAAACTAATTAATTATTTGAATAATATTTTAATTTAAATAATTTATTATTATTATTATTATTTATTTCGGCTCTAATGTTCTAATTTTAGATTTAAATTTACAAGAGCGACATTAATATTTATATCGTGTATGGCATAAAATTCTATTATTTAAACAAACAAACAAACAATAATAATAATAATAATAAGTCTTTATAATTTTTAAAAAATTATCGATTAATCATCGTTTTTTGTACTTGGATTTTTAGCTTGATTTGACGAAGCCCAAGTTTTTTTTTTTTTTTTTTAAAACTTAAATAGCAGCTCTAAAAAATTATTTGTATAAATAAATAAGTAGGAAAAAAAAAAAAAAAAACACAAAATTCGTCGATTAGGTCGCCATCTTGTCGTTAATATCATTTATCGTCGGGCATGTATTTTTTCAAATAATCAGAATCGAAATAAATAACGGTGATTGTTATGTCATCTCGAAAATTTCTAACTATGTCTTGAGGTAAAGATAAAAATTGTGCTATCCTCGTCTCATCGAGTCCATATTCTGTGACCCCGAGAGCATTTCTCAAAAGATGAGTGCACGCGTTCGTATCGGTCGGTTTTACTGCCAAACATTCTTTTCTAACTAATAACGCTTCGTTAATTTCTCCTAGCGTCATATTTTCTTTTGGAAGACGAAAGGGAGTCAATGCCGTTTTCCCTCGCATGTGTTCACCCACCATTCGAACAACCTGTAAAAATCAGAAATATAGCATCCCTTTGATTTACAATAGAAAATTTACTTTGGGTTTTTTTGGTAATAACTACCTGTTGAGGTGAAATGAAATCCCACAATCCATCTGTGGCTAATATTAAAAATTTATCTTTTATTGTCAAATGATGATGATAAATATCCGGTTTGGCCGTTAAATAAGGTGGAGTGTGATAATCTCCAGGCACTGCATGAGTTCCAAAATAAGGGCCAGCCATTTTCTCGAGTAAGTCTTTATTCCATTTATATCTAAAATCTCCAAAGGCTCTTAATGGAGCCAAATGACCGAGTAATCTTTCTCCCTTTATAACACTATTTTCTTCTGATTTCGGATGCTCACTCAATATTCTTTTTACTTCTGAAATATTGTCAGCGTTGTGAGGAATACTTATAGTTTTAGGACTCCACTGTCCATTATCAGCCAACCTTCCGATTACAGCTTGACAATCTCCAACGTTGGCAATGTATAAGTTAGGACCGGTGATGTAAGCGACACAGCTAACAGCTCCAGACATGGCGACAGAAAATGTTTTCTTACTTATTCCAGTTATTGTTTCAGCTTCCAATGCTTCCTTTGAAATGTCATCATCCAACCTTAAAAATGATTTTTCTAATGCAGTTTCAATAGACATATTTTCTCTAGTATTACTTAATAAATCTTTAATTAATATTTGAAAGCTGTTGGCATATAAATTTTTTAATACATCCACAAAATCAAATCGTTCATTGTAACATTCCAATATTTTATTCGAATAACTGTCAGTGTTAATAATGGCTTCAGACAGTGACTGTAACTGTTGATGAGAAAGAAAATGTGCTGTTATGTAATGGAATAATCTTTTAGCAATAACTTGCGCACAAGCTTCTCCACCGTGACCATCGAAGACTCCAAATAAATAACCTGATGAAAAAAATAATAAAATTATCATTATAAAAACTACCGAATATCTTTATGAAAAAAAAAAAAAAAAAAAAAATAGAAGGGAAATATTTAAAACTTACCAAAATGACATAAATTACTGTATAGATAAAGAAAAAATTGAAAAAACAATGAAATGAAAAAATTCTCTTTTTTTGGCATTGAAATTGTCATTTAATCATATCGACAGACAGTGAAATTTGTAGATCTCATCATGTTAGATATATGAATTCTTGTTAAAAGAAAAATTTTACCCTTGTGTGTGTGTGTGTGTGTGGTTGAAAAAAAAAAAAAGAAAAAAAAGAAACCTTTTATGATTTTTACCATTATTGTAAAGGCATCGAGCTTCTGTCCTTGTATCTTCCATGGGTTCATTCGAAGGTAGTTGATTTGAATCATAGGATTTAATAGGAAAACCCGAGGTAAATTCTTTGGTGAATTCATTTGCTTGAAGTATATGATTTACCTGACAAAATGAAAAGTGTTAATAGGTAGATATTTAAATTATACTCATTTGATTAGAACCTCAACTGGTTAAAGAAAATGGTTTAAATTCTTTATTGAAAAAAGGAAAAATAATATTAAAAAATACCTCAAGAGGCGTTAACCGGGGCGATGCATGAAGATTTTCACAATTACGAAATCCTTGATAAAAAATTGATTTGTTTACCAAACATACTTTTTTATGTATCAATCCCCGGCCAAAAGACTCGGCATTTTTAAAAAAAATTTTCGTTATAAAGTTAACTGAGGGCAATGAATGCGAAGTGATAAACATATCAACCGTGTAAAAAAAAAAAAAACTATATTTTAATTTACCACCGTCAAATAACTAAATATAATTACGTAAGAAATTAAATACCGAAGCGGAAGACATTTCTTTTTTTTTTTTTTTTGACGACCGAATTTTACGATAAGTGGCGCATTGGTCAAAACAACACAAACATTTATTTGTTTGTATATAGTCGGAGACACCCGAACCCGAACTCCTGATAAAATTTTTCCTATTTTTAAAAATAGATATTATTATTATTATTCCTAATCACGCGAGACGTTAATTATAATTAAATTTTTTATTAATATTATTATTATTTTTTTATTTTTAAACACGTTTTCCGACGCGTTATTTATCAATTCTTTCTTAAAAAAAAAATTATAAAATTTGATTATTATTATTATTATTATTTTTTATTCATTGTTTCATAATCATTTTATAATTGTTTCAAAAAAAAAACTTTTTTAGAGGGAAAATCTTAGAGAAAATAAAATCGCGAAAAAAACCTTTTTTAGTAGTCTGACGAAATTTTCGAACGGGGGTGAAACAAAAATTTATGTTTAAGTAATTTGATTGTTATTTAATTATGTATAAAAATAATATTTATGTAGTTTAGTTTAAAAAAAAGAGTAATGTTAATAATACGGTAATGGCGAATAATATTAACGATGCCCACAACTCTTTTTTTACCTTACTCCATTTCAACTTGAGTCGAGTTCAATCAGTGCGCTCGTGTCTTTCATGGTGAATGTTAGGTTCCGGATTTGAAATTAATTTTATTATTTTGTCGTTGTAGTTGTTGCGGTTGTTGTTATTGTTGTTTGTTAATTGTTGTTTGTTTTCGTTTATGTCACGTGATTGATTTTCGTGCTCGAAATTATTATTATTATTTATTTAATTTAATTTTTTTTACATGTAAAAGTGATGAAATAATTATCTCGCGTTATCTCGCGTTATCTCGGGCACAAACGTTTCGAGTTTCAAAAACGTTTCAAACGTTTCAAAAAGTCGAGTTAACGTATATACCGAATTCAAATTTTTTATTTTTATTTATTTATTTTTTTAAAACTTTCGCGTTTTATCGGTTAAGTGTATATCGATCGAAGTAAATAAGTAAATTTTTTGTTTTTTTTTTTTTTTTTTTAATTATTGTCGATAAAAAAAATTTATCAAAATTTTTCCTCACGACTTGCTACGTATACCGTCCGTCGTGGAGCCTGCACGCGGGCCCATGGCCCTTGAGGCCACATCGCACAAAAGGTAAGAATTATCATTATTATTACTATTATTAGTATTAATCGATATTTATTGGAAAAATTACCAATCAATCATTTAATTAATATCGATCAATTGTATATATATATATACGCCTTTTCTTTTCGTTTAAGTAATAATTATTTGTTTGTCATTATTAACGGTTTTAAACATCAAAATTAATTTATTTATTTATTTGAGTGAAAAATGTCGTGTAAAAAGAAAAAAAGGGGATTTTTTTTTTTTTGCAATCGCCGTATAAAAATAATAATAATAATTTTTAAAAATTCGGTTGAATATTTGAAAATTAAAAATCAGTTACGTTGGTAAAAAGTTTTCGTTTAGAATTTTTTCTTCTTCTTCTTCTATGTCGAAAGGGGATGGTTTCGCTTAGGGGAAAATACCCCAACCACAGCAACATCTATTTATGTTTTGCCTTTGGTAATAATTTAATGGGGCATATTATCATCCCCAAGGGGGGGGGAAGGTCAATTCTATTGTGATTTAGCAATGCTGGCATATTTTTTTATTTTGTAAATTTCAATACAAGACTCTCTTTCATTTTAGTTTTTTTTTTTTTTAAATTGAAGTCAAAAGTTTAATCTATACCCATATAGCACATGAACCGTTTTTTTTTTTTTTTTTTTTTTTTTTTTACAAAAAAAAAAGTTGTTTGGGAATGTTAAAATATAATGGTGGGGGGGGGAAAGTGTGTGTAGTCTTAAACGTTTAGTTTGAACTCACACCTAGTTTGGTATTTTTGATGGTTCCTCAAAGGCATGCTTTGGAAATAAAGAATTGAATGGCCCATAAAATTTGTGACTAATCTGAAAGCCACCTACCCACTCCCACGAGGGAAAACGTGATTCATGTTCTATTACAAACAAGATGACCCACCTGTATGCCTCAGGATTCAGAACTATACCTGAAATGTATCTGACAAAAAAAATTACCTTTTCCGTTTAATTTTAAGGATAATTTCCCTTGAGCACTTTTGTCTTTTTCATTTTTTTTCTTTTTTGTTAATACTCACTGAAGGGAGAGGGGAAGGAGGGGAAATTGATAAATCATTATCTTATTTAAAAAAGAGGGAAAAATTAATAATAATGTTAAGGCTTGCTCGCGTTATTTTCCCATATAACACATACATAAATGTGTGTTAACAAACACATAATTAAATTTTATGTGAATAAATTTTTCAATAAGTTTTTATTATTTTCTCATTAATGTTTTCCATTTTACTTAGAAAACACTTTTGAAATGTTTTTAAAGAAAAATTTTATTTTTTGCATGAATGAAAAGAATGATGAGATTTAATTTATAATAAGTAAACGATACCAAAAAGTTTAAATTTTTGAATTTATTCATTTATTAAAACTTATTATACTGTTGTCAGACAAACTTATCTTTTATTTATCTTAACAAACAAGGTTGATAGCAAACAAAATATTTTTTACAATTTTTATAATTATACTTTAAGGTTCAAATTCAAATCTTTCAACAGCAAAAAAAATAAAATTTTTTTTTTTTACTTAATATGGTAAATTAAAAATCTAACAACTAAAAAAAATTTGAAATTTATGTTTTGTCACATTTTTAACTTAAAAAAAATATAAAAAATAAAATAAAAAAACATTTGAACCAGTTTATGAAATTAACATATCAACATCCTTGTGATGATGATGATGATGATGATGATGATGATGATGATGATGATCAAAGTAGTTAAAATTTATTAATATTATTCAGTTAAAATGATAAAAAATTTATTTTTATGTTTTTTTTTTTCTAATGCAAATGCCTTTTTTAAATATTTTTCCACTTTATATTTATTACTCTCTTTCTTTCTTTCTTTCTCTCTCTCTCTCTCTCTCAATTTCAATACCTTGAATTTTATCACTTCTTATTGCTTAACGTTTTTTTTTAATGTTTATACATCTTCAAAGTTTTCATTTCGTAACAATCAACAACAAAAAAATTAATTAGTAAAATAATAATAATAATAATAATAAGTTAATCTTTTTTCAAGGTGGTTTAAGTTTATAAAAATAATAATAATTACGGTAATAATTTTTACATGATATCATTACATTTAACACACATATATACATCTCATAGGATTCTGTCGTCGTTCGGAAGGGGAAAAAAAATCGTGGTACTAATAAAAAATTTTAAGTTGGCAACGCGTAAAAAAAGTTTTTCATTTTTTAAATTGGCGCCAAAAAAAAAAAAAATGTAAACAAAGAATGACCGACCACGTAACGATTAATATACGTAGAATAAAAAAAAATAAAAAAATTTCAACTTATTTATTATTAATAATTTTAAATAATCAATTAATCATTTTGCAAATGGCGGTTTAAACAAAAGTCAACAACGTGATAATAATAATAATAATAATGAAAATAAAAAAGGTATAAATATCATACAAAAATTTTGTTGTTGTTGTTGTTTTTGTTTTTGTTTGATTTAAATCTTTTGATGTTCGATTGTATATAAAATTAGATTTATATATATATTAAAAATCCAACGATATTTCTTTGGGCCATTATAACACGTTACATCGTCCATGATTTTATTTAGAATTTTTTTTTTTTTTTTTTTAATTTAATTGTATGGTGCATTTAACGATTTTTATCTTGTTGAAAGATGCTAATGGGGGTTATATAGAATTTGTTTTAATCCTCGAGGTTTTTTTTTTTTTTTTTTTTTTTTTTTTAATGGTTAGGCGTTTAATTTATTAATTTTTTTAAAATTTATTTTATTTATTTATTTATTAACGTTTTATTTATTAAATGTCGTTTACAAAACAAATTCGAAAATTTATTTGATTTCGAATAAGAAAATAAATAAAATTTTTTTTAAAATTTCAATCAGCTTTTCGATCCGATTCAAAAATCAATTAATTAATTTATTTATTTATTTATTTTTAAAATTTTTTATTATTAATTGATTTATTAATTATTATTATTATTATTATTATTAATTCAAAAATTGATGGGAGTTTATTAAAACCGGTAATCATAATTAATATTAAATAATAATAATAATAATAATAATTTTTTTTTGAAATTAAAAACGTCCTGTTGGGTTTTTGTTAACTGAACCAAAAATGTTTCCCGGTGGGGTAATAATAATAATAATAATAATAATAACGGGGGGGAGGTTTTAAAATTTTTTTTTTATTTAACGTCTTGTTAATTTGTTTTAAAAAAAAAAAAAAAAAAAAAAAAAAAAAACATCTTTTAAATATTCATTTTATTTAAATTAAAAATTTTTTGTTTATTGTTTAAAAAATTACTAACAAAAAATTGTTTAAACATTATGTTTCGCTAAAACACAAAAAAAAAAAAGAAAATTATAAACAATAAACGTAACAACGACAAACTATTAAGATTTTTATTACAAACGGCAGTTGAAAATAATAATAATAATAATTATAAACAAGAAATTTGTTAAAACCGTCGAAACATTTAAATTGTTTATAAAAAAAAAAAGGAAACTAACTAACTAACTAACCGTAAAATTTTAATAATAATAATATTTATTTGTAAATTTTGTAATTTTTTTTTTTTTTTTTTTTTTTTTTTTTTTTTTAATCACTCGAATAATTTTTAATGCATAAAAAAAAGAGAGAGAGAGAGAGAGAGAAACGTCATAAGAGCGTTAATAAAATTGATGATGATAATAATAATAATAAAAATTACAAATTTAGTAAACGATTTGCATAAATACGTTGTAAATATATATATATATTTTTTTTCGTACTTAAAACCATAATTTATTAATAAAAAAAAAAAAATAAGTAATAATGAAAAAATAAAATGGTTTTAGTAACATTTTAAAAAAAATGTTTAAACGAACGTATTTTTCCACACGTTTGGTTTCCCCCCCCCCTCTACCCCCCCTTACCCCCTTACCCTTTCAATAAAATAATTTAATATGTTAATAATAATAATAATAATAATATGTTATTTTTATTCGAGACTATGTGGGTACGTAAATAATATTTTTTTTTATTTTTTTTGGTAAACTGTGGGAAATTATTATTATTATTTTTTTTTTTGTTTAAAACTAAAAAATTTTTTTACGAAAAAAAAAAAACGTATGGTTTTAGGGTAAATGACCTTTTTTTTTTTTTTTTTTTTGGTCGGTTACCGATCCTGAAGGAACGTCGGTTACGATGATGATGATGATGATGATGATGATGATGGAGGAAAAAAAAAAAAAAAAATTTTAAACAAAACAAAAATTCTTGCATGCAAAAAAAAAATGTTTTTTTTTTTTTTATTTAATTTTATTTCTTTGTAAAACCGCGGTTTTTATTTAATAATAATAATAATAATAATTTATTTGAAAAACATCACCATCATTATTATTATTATTATTATTATTATTATTATTCCACCTTAAAATACCTGAATTTATTTACTTATTTATTTATTTATTTATTTATTTTTGTTTTGTATGGAATAACTTTAAAAACATAAATTGTAACAGTTTTTTTTTTTATTTTTTTTTAATGCTCAAACGTGTTTTTTTTTTTTTTTTTTTTTTATGATAATTTATCAAAGCATGTTTTAAAAATGATTTTTTATTTTTGACTTTATTTGTTGATATGTCTTTAAAAAAAAAAATATTTTTTAACATAAACATGTGTGTGTGTGTGTGTGTGTGTATGTGTGTATGTGTACAAAGAGCAAATTTGTGTGCACGATGATGTCGAGACCTTTGAACCTAAAATAGACATCATATATTGCCAAAAGCATTTTTTTTTTTAAAGTTTTAGGTCAAGGGAAGGTTTTGTGTTTGTTGTTGTTTTTGTTGTACTTAGATTATTCATTATGTTATTTTGCATTATTATTATTATTATTATGTAGGCGTTTGTAATGTTTCTCTATGGCTAAATAAGTAACCATCATTTAAAAAAAACTAATATTAACATTTATTACACACCAACATAAAAAAAAACATTACAATGAAGGTTTTTTTTTTTTATTCATTATTTTAATTACTTTATTTATTTTTTTTTTTTTTTGTGGGTTAAATTCGTCTGTTTGATATCGTTACGAACCCTTAAACGCGATATTTTTTATGTACGCGCGTTTCATTTCGTTAATTTAAATTTTATTTAAATTTTCATTGGTTTAACTCATTCCCACGATGATTGTTTAACCATGACGACGACGACGACGACGATTCTCATACTTTCTTTTCCCAAATAATAATCATCATCTGGCTCGTATATAAAACATACGCGGACCTTTAGGGCACCTTGACGCAATCACGAGGGGTTAAACCACGGTCTAACCTCTCCCACCTCCACGGGCGATGTCATTTATTGTTATTAACCGGGAATAATAAATAATGACTACGTCACGGCAAGGCGGTCTACTTTTGTTCTCTCTCTCTCTCTCTCTCTCTCTGTTTTTTTAAAAAATAATATTTCTTTTGTTCGTAGTCACACGTTAGTGGGTGTCATCTCAAGTAACCAAAGTCCGTAAAATGTTTTTTCTTACGTGTAGTATAAACATTACAAAAAAAAAAAATTAAAGTCGTATGAATCGAATTTCCAAAATTAATAATAATAATAATTTTTATAGGTCAATCAAAACTCCATAAAGTATTAGAGAGAGAAAGAGAGAGAGATAAATTACAAGTTGCAAATCGGGTAATTAAAATCCTAAAAAAAAAAAAAAAAAAAAAAAAAGATTCCAGTCTTTTTTCTCTCTCTCTCTCTCTCTCTCTCTTCGATATAATTTGAACCTTAGGTTTACCTTGTACGTACCGGTCTTGCGTTATTGTATTTGAAACTTCCGTACCCGCCTGTTACAAATCGGTAGGCACGGTCAAGATTTACATCTTTGATGAAAATGACGTTCTTTATGACTTGAAGATATCCCTCGGGCTATAAATTATATATGAGATAGAGAGAGAGAGAGAGAGAGAGAGAGAGAAATATAACGAAAAACATAAAATAAATAAATAAATTTTTTTTTTTTTTTTGTAATTTTTTCAAATTTCATCGAGGTGAACAACTTTTAATAACTCAAATAATAATTTTTATTTTTTTCGCACCGAAAAAATAAAACATTTGCTGGGAGAAATTGTAAACGTTTTGTAAATCATTTGATATCGTTCGATATTATTATCATCATCATCATCATTTTATTTTATTTTTTTTCAAAATGTCTGAATTTAATTGACATTTAATTACATTGTAAATAATTCGTATGGTGAAAGCATTTTTTAACCCATAAAATTTAAATTATCTCGCGTACGAGGGGATCCATCATGTTTGCACCGCGTTAAATTTTTTTTATTTTTTTTTATTAAATTAATCGATCAAGATAATTACAATAAATAATGGCAAAATAATAATAAAAAATTTTATTTTAAACGCAAACAAACGGGTTTTATTTTTTAATAAAAAAAAAAAAAAGAAGCAAATTAAATTATGAAAATAATAATAATAATTTGAACGAAGAAAATATTTAACATGTTAATTAAACGTATACAAACAATTTATTATTATTATTATTATTATTATTATTAAGTGTAGTTTGTTTAATAATTGATTTATGTTCACAAATTCTTTTTTTAAAAACGGTAGCCAATTTATTTATTTATTTATTTATTTATTTATTTTTTTCATTTACATAAAAATATTATTTATTAAAAAAAAAAAATTTAATTTGTTTGGGGGGGGGGGGAAATACAAAAAAATATAATAAATCGTTAAAAATTGTTTTCTATTGATCACGTGATTTCCGTTTAATCGTGACGTGTAAAAAAAAAAAAAACGCAATTTCTGAACGTACTTTTTTTTTTTTTTTTTTTTTTTTTAGGAAACGGAAGGTTCGTGACGTCATCTTTTGTTTTTGTAATTAAAAAACGAATTGACGCTTTCACTCTTGGAAATTGAATTTTTTTCAATTTATTTCTTTTTCCTTTCTTTTATCGTAATAAAAAATATTTGTAGGTTTCTCTTTTTCGTTCGATTCTTTTTGAAATGACGTCATCATCATCATCATCATCATCATCATTCGAACATTAGTAGTAATAATGGGATATTTAATTTACGTATTTTACTATTATTACTTTGTCATTATAACGTGTACGATAATTACGATACCCAATAATTTTTTTTTTTTTTTTTTTAACGTAATCGCATAGTATAATTTGATAAATTGTAAACATTTATACTTATAATCAATGAGATTTAAACAAAAGGGAGAGAGAGAGAGAGAGAGAGAGTGAGAAAGAATTATTAAATTCGTGTAGATGTTTTCTATGGGTTACGTATTCACGTAAACGTTTTTTAAAATTTAAAATAATAATAATAATGATATTCTGGTTTTTTTTTTTTTTTTTGGTAAAAAAAAATATTCTTGAGTAATTGTGTGTATATATATATATATATATATATATATATAGAGAGAGAGAGAGAGAGAGAGAGAGAAAATGTTGGCAATTGTATAAGGATGAATTTCATTCGAGAAAAAATTCCCTTAAGGCAAACAGCAAATTTTCTATTGCGAAGGATTAGAAACATTCGAGTTCTAAGCTCAGCTTATTTTATTTTATATTTAAAAAACCTTTAAGCGAAATTCTTCCTAAAAACTCAAATGTCCTCCTCATTCTTCCCCCCCCCCCCCCCGAAATCTTTCTTTTCTTTTCTTTTTTCATCCTTTCCTCCCTTGCGAAAAAAAAATAAAACAAAAAAATGAAATAAAGTAAGCGAAGGCTATTAAATCTATATAACTTAATTTATAATAATAATAATTATTATTATTATTATAGGAAAAACTCAAATTCGACTTGTTATTGATTACGCTGCCATTATTATTATTATTATTTAATTTTTAACTGCATCAGTCACAAACATTTCGTATTTTTTTCAAATTTTTTTTTTCCACTACCACCCCCACCACCATCTTCACCGATAGACAAATAGTATGATAGTTATCATTATTATTTTCAAAATGGTTCCCGAACGAAATTTTTTTTTTTTTTTTTGGTTGGTTGGTAGGGGAGTAAGAGCATAAAGTCTCGATATAATTGAAATATTTATTTCGTTGTGATTTTTATTATTATTATTATTATTATTATTATTATTATTATTATTAAACTTACCTAACTTCCTCTTTTTTTTTTTTTTTTGCATAATTTTAGTTACGTAACCCTTTAGGGATTTTTTTTTTTTTTTACCCTCCCTACCAGAAACCTTTCTCCAGGCTTTTTTCCTTTCAAAGTCTGAGATTACAAATTTGGAATGTAATAAAATTTTAATTATACTTGCCTCTCCAACGTTTCTTTCTTTTTTTTTTTACCTTTTTCTCTCTCTCTCTTTTTTTTTAGGTTTAGTTTTTTTAGTTTTTTTTTTTTTTTTTTTTTTTCATTTATTTATTTCGCTTATTTTAATTTGTTATAAACCTCGTGCGGGGCAATTACAAATTTATATTATTATTATTATTATTTTCATCTATCACGAATTATTTTGTAATAATAATAATAACCGACATATAATTTTTTTTTTATTTAAATGAATTAATTAATTACTCTTCTTTACCCCTTTATTTTGCTATCGTTCACTCGTGAACGCACGCAAAAGTTAATAAACTTATTTGCTATAAATTGTTACAGTTTATCGTTTTTAATACGTTAATTAGAACTTGCAAGAAGATTATCATTGAGACTGGAACTGGAACTCATAAGTCTATTTATTAAACAACAACCTGTGGCATAATGTTATGGTTGCGAGAGAAAGATGGGGGGAAGGGAGGAAAGGGAAGGGAATGGGGGGGTGGGAAAGGTGGTAAAGGGTAAAAAAAAGAAGAAATTTAATTTTAAAAATTTAACTTCTCCGTACCCTCTCTTGAGAAATCATTCTTTTTCATTTTTTTTTCTTTTCTTTTCTCTTCTAGAAAATTAATTACGTTTTGTATTACACAATATATATATATATGTATATATACAATATATTACACAATGTATAACACTTATAAGAGTGGAGTGTGTAAGTGCGCGAGTACGTACGCGTAAGTTTTGTAATAGTATTATATATACATAATATCTCATCGGGGATATAATGAACATATCGTGAATTTTTATTATTATTATTATTTTTTTTTTTAAACATTTATTATTGATAGTATTAATAATCCATTATATAATTATGTAAGGTTTTTATTATCATTATTATTATTAAACCTTTTTCGTTAAAAAAAAAATTATTATTATTATTATACAATCGGCATTTAATAAATTTTTTATTCGCGTATTACAAAATATTTATTTGTTATTTTTAATTATTACGTAATTTTTTTAAATTTCGCGACAAATTTCCCTACTAAATGTGATTGTTTTTACGCGGTTTCGACATTTATCTCGCAAAAAATATATTTCCCTGTCTCTCTCTCTCTCTCTCTCTCTCTCTCTCTCTCTCTCTCTTTCCCATATCTTTCCCATATATCATCGATCGTTTTTTTTTCTAGAATTTTCGGAAGGTTTTTTTTTTTTTTTTTTTTAAACAAAACCCCTTCAGTGTTTTTAATTGAATGACTGAATATTTCCGAGTCTGATGTGTCCTTGAGGGTTTCATCCCTTTCTCTCTCTCTCTCTCTCTCTCTCTCTCTCACTCACTCTTATTCCCTAACTAAGTAAACCCTTCTCTTTCACTCCGACCTCCGGTATAGCCACCCAAAATGTCTGATTTATTAAAAACTACTCTCTACTCTCGTGGAGTAGCCTGAAGGGTTATTATATACCCAAATATAATCTCAACGAAAAATGATTTGTTTTACAATGGTGGTATTACGTAGTTAATAACCATTCTTTTTTAAAATAAAACTTTTTCACTAATTTAAATTTCTGGAAAATGACTTTTCATTTGTAATTTAAATGAAAAAACGGTTCAAAACAAATGTTTTTTTTTTCTCTCTCTCTCTTTCTCTCTCTCATTTTTTTTTTTTTTTTTTTTTTTTATTTTTACGTTGCCCTCTTCCTCTCCAGGAGTTTAAATTAAACTCTTTTCCTAACCAGACCTCATCTTTCTCTCTCTCTCTCTCTCTTCGTTCCGTTACTCTTAACTTTTTATTTTAACCAATTGAAAATTTCTAGTCTATGAAAACCTATGTCAGTAACAGATTATTATAAAACTTTAGGAAAAAAAAAAACCTTTTTTTTTCCTTTTTCATTCTAATATATTTTCAATTACTACAACCACACATCGTACCGCCATTTTTTTTTTTTTTTTAATACATTTCAATTACTGTTAACGACGTTAATTAAATGAATTTTTTTTTTTTTTACAAAATGTAAAAAATAATTTATATATATTTTTTTTGTAATGAATTCAACCCCAATGGATATAATTAAAAGGAAAAAATAGAAAGAAAAATTTGTGTTTGTTTGGTTTTTCCCCCATATTTTTTGCTCTATGCACAATTTTTTTGGTTTTGTTTTTTCATGGTAAATTATTTCCATTGCGGGAAAAAAACAAAAAGGGGTTTGATTTTTGTTTTAACGTTTTTTTTTTTTTTTTTTTTTTTTTTTTTTTTTTATTACCGCACTCACCGCGTTGCGGACATTGAATGAAAAAAAAAAAAAAAAATTTTTTAATTTCGATTATTGTAAACGATCTCTGACACTTTTGTCGACTCCTGCCACGTTCCACGTTTTTCAAACTAATAAAATCCACATCGTCATTCACTTCCTGTTTTTATTATTATTATTATCGCGTTCGCCGTGTAAAATTTAAAATAAATTAACGAACTCGATTAAAAATTTTCCACACATTTGTAATTAAAATAAATAATAATAATAATAATAATGCGATTAATTTATAATAATAATAATATATTTTAACGCGCGTGTTAGTTAAATCATACGTACACGCGCACACGTGCACACACACAAGAAATTAATATTAAACAAACGTGCAAAAAAAAAAAAAAAAAAAAACCGTTAATAATTTACTTATGACACGTTTATATATATATATATATATTTAAAATTACGCGTAAATATATATTTATAAAGATGAAAGGAACAATAATGATGATGATGATGATGATGATGATAGCGATGATTATAATAATAATAAGAGAAAGAAAGAAAGGAAGACGAGGAAGGGAGAGGGAGTGGGAGGGGGTTGAAAAATGGGAACGAAAATTTAAATTAAAATTTATTTTAAAACAAAAAGTTTTTTAAACACCTTTAAATTGAATTATTTTCGTATAATATAAATATATATATATATAGAATGAAACAATATTTAAAACGACTTTGTATTCTTTTTTTTTTTTTTCTTGTTAAAAA
>NW_002987859.1:379029-426803 GCF_000006295.1 Pediculus humanus corporis | reverse complement strand
AAGGGGAAGGGAGAGAAAGAGAGAGAGGAGAGGAAAATAGGAAAAATGAGAAGACAAAAAAAAAAAAAAAAGGAAAAAATTAATGTAATTTTAAAAACAGGAAATAAATGAAAAAATGAAAATAGGAGAAAGATAGAGAATGAGAGAGAGAGAGAGAGAGAGAGAGAGAGAGAGAGAGAGAGAGAGAGAGAGAGAGAGAGAGCGAGAGCGAGAAAAGACAGAGAATGAGAGAGAGAGAGAAAGAGAGGAAAGACTGAGAATAAGGGAGAATGATAGAGAGAGAGTGTGTGTGTGTGAGAGAGAAAGAGGATAAAAGAAGGAGAGAGAGAGAGAGAGAGAGTAGGTTGATATGAATAAAAAAAACTTTTTTGCGGGTTTTAACGGGAAATTTTTTTTTTAACGATAAAAAAAAAAAAAAAACCCAACTTTTGCAAATATGGATGAAAAAAAAAATAATAATAATATTGTAAGACGAGTATCTTTATAGTATCGGTAATTAATAAAAAAAAAAAAAAAAAAGGAAAACCGAAATGAAAGTATTAATGAATGGGTTCGTTTTAATTTTTTTTTTTTTTTTTTCTAGAACGTTCTTTTTTAAAAAATTTTCATTCATTTTTACATTCTGCGAAATTTCATTGAATTATAACAAAAAATTTACGTGTTTTTTTTTTTTCGATTCCGACTAAGTTTTCTTAAAAAATTTTTTTTTTTTATTTTGTTTAATTATTTCAATAACCTTTTTTTTTTTTTTTTTTTTTTTTTTTTTTTTTTTGATAAGAAAATAATTTTATCAAATTATCATCCTTTCCGGGGGGGGGGGCGGAAAAATAATTTCCTTTAGGAAAAGGTCAAATCGGTTTTTTTTTTCTTCGGAAAACTTTATTTTACCTTAAGGAAATCATAGTCAAACGTAAAAACTTTTATCATTATTATTATTATTATTATTATTATTTATCAATTCTAAAATAATTTATCAATACTATTATTATTATTATTATTAAATGACGGTTTTTTTTTTTTTTTTAAAAAAAATTAAATCACGTTACTTACTTTTTAAAAAAGAACAAAATGTAGGTCGTTAGAAAGTATAGAATAGAAAAAGTAGATAATCTGCACGACTAAAAAACTAAAAAATTATTATATTAGACGTGATTATTAAATAGCTAAACTAAAAATTATTATAAAAAAAAAATGGTGGAAAAGGAAAGAAAGAAAGAAAGAAAAGAAGTAATAATTACGATTTTTAATTTACGCAAGGTAATTTTTTTTTTTTTTTTTTTTATTCCGACAACATGTTTTATAAAAAAAAAATTAATTAATAATGGATATGAAATTATTATGAAAATCAATATGGCGTATGATGAATACATAAAAATAAACCTTGTTTCATATCTTTCTTTGCAAGGCTTAGTATACCACCCGAGGGGTTATTTTTTTTTTTTTTAGGCTTAATTATATATGGCATAAAACAGTGCTCGAAGGAATTTATTCAACCCACGATATATATACCCTTAAGGGTATTACCATCGAATAATATAAAATGATGAACCCTCGAGGGTTTCTAAAGGCATCACACACACACACACACACGTATGAAGGATGTGTGAGTTGCCATCCATGTAGGCCCCCCCCCCCAATCCCTAACGCAGCCCTGTCCCCTAAGGCTTATTTCAAAAAAAAATTTACTACTCGGTACTTTTATATACTAAGTTATGCAACGATGTAAAAAAAAAAAAAAGGCAAAGAATTTCGTTGCTTTGAGGTTATTATTATCATTATTAAGAAAAAAGATGAAAATTTAACTTGAGGGTGTTTAAAAAATGACGAGATGATGATGATGATGATAATAAATTATTTTGCAAATTTTTTTTTACAATTTTGTATGACGTAGAAAATTAAAAATAAATATGGCGGACCATAGAAATTCGAATCATTCTTTTCTTTAAATCCGTTTTAGTTTGTTAATCGTTACACACACACACACACAAAATTATCGTTAAAAAAATATATTATATGGAAATTGTTTGAAAAGAGACCGAAGATGAAAAAGAAAACTGGACTCCTGGGGGGTTTCCAATACGAAATAAAATAATAATAATAATAATAAATTGTATTGTACGAACCAGTTAGATTTTTTTTTTATTTCAACGAATTAACCAGACTCGTTTTACATTTATGTATATATGGCAAATTAAACTTCATCATCATCATCACGACAACGAAAACACGAGAAAAAAAAAGTCTCACGTGACGTACATAAAATTAAAATTGTCCTAGTATGAAAACGAGTAATGCCGAGGGTAGGATGTGAAAACAAGTTTAAGTAGTTTTACTGGCCTTTATGACCTTGACGTGTGCTCATCTTTTTTAAATTATGGCATGAGGAAACAAACATTATTTTTTTTTTTTTTCTTAGATGTGGGACAGTAGCAGAATCTTTCACACAAAAAAAAATACATTTCAGTACCTTTTCCCATATTATTATTATTATTATTATTATTATTATTTCGAACCTTCGTAAACCCTTTGGTCTTTAAAACATTGTTTTAATTACGTAATTAAATATTAATCATTCACCTTTTTTTTTTCCATCCCCTTTATTTCGACGAGTTTAACGTTTTGTTTTGTTTTTTTTCTCAAATGTTTTGAAACATTAGACAGCTGTCATAATGTTTTAAAACAAAATCAAAATGTTTATAATAAATTTTATATTTATGCATTAAAAAAAAAAAGGGGGGGGGGAAAAAAAACAAGGTGATCATCAATATTTATAAATTTGTTTGACGTCGTCGTCATCGTTAAAATTCGGTTTTTTTTTTAAAATTCTATTGACCCGATTTTTTTTGTTTTTTCGGTTAACGATTGCGTCCTGCTTTAAATTTTGCTACTTTTTTTTTTTTTTTTTTTTACGGAAAAACCGTTTAAAAATTAATTTGAAATAATCTTGGTAACGACGACGACGACGACGACGACGATGCGTACAATTCAACGGTTTTTATTTATTACTCTATGACGAATACAAACTCGCAACTTGTTACTCTGTGGCGTAAACAAATCCGATTATTTTTTTTTTTTTTGTTACTCTATGATTTTAATTTATCATTTAACGTCTTTCGTTTTTTTTCCCGACTCAAAACATGAATTTCTTTTAACGTTTTTTTAGAACTTTTTAAATCTATCAAATTAAAATCATCGTGGATGTAGAAAGTTTGATTAAATTTTAATTCGATTCGCGCGGGTTTTTTTTTTTTTTAAATTTCTCAATCGTGTTTTGCAAATAATAAAAATTACGCGTCGGTATAGGAAAGGAAAAATTTTGATTTTCTTTGTTTGTTGTTGATGTTTTGTTTGTCGTATAAATTAATAAAATATTATTATTATTATTATTATCAATTTACAATTTGATGCGTAACTTATTGTGATGATAACAATTATTATTATTATTGTTTTTTATTTTTTTGTTATAATTTTTTACGATCTTCTTTGTAAGAATTAAAGTTTTCAAGTTAACAACAACTTTCTCTCATTTTTTTTTTTTACACTCTACAAACGTTTGCGTTTGTTAAAAACATAAATTATGAGAGTGTGTACACATTTTTTTCTTTTTTTTTTTTTTTTTTGTAACAAAATGAAAAAAACTTTTATTTATTATTTTTTTTTTTTTTTTTTTTTTTATTCCCAGTAAAAAAGTAATTAAAACTTCAATATCAAACATCAAGAAAAACGCGGTCCTCAACCTTTTTTTCCCCCCCCCCCTCTCTCTCTCT
Source organism: Pediculus humanus corporis (assembly GCF_000006295.1). Lineage (NCBI taxonomy): Eukaryota > Metazoa > Arthropoda > Insecta > Psocodea > Pediculidae > Pediculus > Pediculus humanus. Next base: position 423,036 of record NW_002987859.1, on the reverse strand, counting down.
TTCACTCTCTTTTCTTTTTTTCTTTTTTCGTCAAAGTGCTTACTAATGAATTTTTTTTTTTTTAAATTTACTTTTTATTTTCTTTTGCCACGTCGTTTTCTTTATTCTTGTTTCCCTTTATAACTTTCATCATCCCCGATCGTCATAAAAACAAAAAAAAAAAAATTTACTTCATCCTTGGTATTAAATTTTTCTCTCTCAAAGGTTTTTTTTTTTTTTTGAACCCTTAATTAATTAAAAAAAAAAAAAAAAAAGACAAAGGAAACGAAAAGGAGAAAAACCTACAAAAAATAAAATTTTAAATGTTAGGGAGGGGAGGGGAGGGGCAGAAAAAGAAAGAAAAGAAAATTTCGAGTATTTAAATTTTTTTGTTATTTCAAATATGTCGCGTTTAGATAAAACTAATTTTTTTTTTTTAGTCTTTATAATTCATCTGATATCTATCCAATTTTAGTAAAAAAAAAAAAAAAAGAAAAAGAAGAACTAGTAGTAGTAGTTCGAACGAGTTTTAAAAAAAAAAAAAAATTTTTTTTTTTTTTTTTGTAAAAACGTAACCCGAAGGTAATTTTCAAAAACTAAAAAAAAATCCCTTCGAGACACGTTTTTTTCTAAAAATTATTATTATTATTATTATTATTATTATTTTATATTTTTTTTACCGAAGGCAAGATTTGCAAAAAAAAAAAAAAAAATGAAAATTCGAAAAAAGAGGGTCATCATCAAGTTTTAGGCTATGTAATATTATTATTATTATTATTATTATTATTATTATTATTATTATTATTATTATTACTATTATTATTATTATTCCGACGAAAATCGTATATATATATATATATCTTACACTTGGATAAATTTTCCCCCAAAAAAAAAAAAAAATTCGTGACGCATTAACGAGAATAATAAGTCAATGAAAAAAAAATTTAAATTAACCGCCAAAAAATTTCATTTCCGGTTTTATTCGGTTTCATCCTTACAAATATATATACCAACGAATAATTTTTTTTAAAATCGTTAAATCGATCAATCGATCATAAATCAATTTATTAAAAAGAATGTTTGTAAATAATGCAATTTTCCCGACGCCATTTTGTTTTTCGTTTCGTTTTTCCCGGTTGAGGTATCACAAATTTGAAAATTGTTATAATAATAATATCAATTCTTGTTTTATTTTAAAAAATGCACACAAATTCAGGTTCTTTCTCTCTCTCTCTCTTAATCTTAACCGATGGGATTTGACCTTTCGATTCGTAAACTGGTAAAATACAAAAAAAAAAAATGTATAAATTCGTTCGAGTAAAGCACACGCACGCACTCACACGCACGCACACGCACACAAACTCATTCGATATAAATGGGAAGAAAAAGAATTATTATTATTATTATTATTATTAATGAAAGTTATTGAATTTTCGGTCTTGTAATAAGAAGAACCCGCGGAGTGCGTTTGATTATGATTACATGGGCGGAGAATATAAGACGGTAACGGGCTCTTAGGTTCAGGTTTCTGGGATAGTAAAAAAAAAAAAAAAAAAAAAAAAAAACAGGTAGCTGGTCAAGCGCAAGAGTGGTAGCAATATCTTAATGGTATCCCGCCCACTTCATTTTCTAGAATCTTTTTTTTTTTTTTTTTTTTTTTTCTTATTTCCTACACTCGATCTTCTTCTTCATCATCATCACATATTAATTTTCTTTCTTTCTTTTTAGCCCTTTCATTTCTTCTTCTTCTTCTTCTTCTTCGTTTCTTTTTACCGCACGGTTTTTTTTTGCGGTTACGGTTCCCTTCCCCGCTCCCCTCTCCCTCCCCGCCTACGATTTTATATACGAATTTCTTTCTTTAGAGATAAAAGAACGATTTAAATATTAATAATAATGATGATGATGATGATGATGATTATTTAAAAGTCATCAAACTAGAAAAGGATTTTTATCCCTGACAACTTTTTTTTTCACCTTTCGTCCCGATGTTTGTTTTTGTTTTTCGTTTGTTTCAAAACAATAGGAGAAAAATAAGGAGAAAAAAAAAATGGCGGAAAATGTAGTTTTGTTCGAACGTAATAAAAATGACCGGTAATTTACCTTATTATAAATTTTTTTTTTTTTTTTTTTGCGCCGCGTGAATTATTTAAATGTTTTTGCGGAACGTTAAAGAATAAGAAGAAGAAAAGTTTTAACCGTCTAAAGTAAATTTAAAAATAATTCTCGGGCATTATTATAGTAAAAAATATCTTAAAGGTAAACGTGCCGGGTACAAACGGCAAAAAAAAAAAAATTTTTTTTTTTTTATTCTTACTTTGTCGAAGTCGTTGTTTTGTTGTTGTTGTTGTTGTTGTTTCCGGTCTGATGAAGTTAAGAGAAATTATTTTATTTCTTTAAATAGAGCGCCACGTTATGAATTGGTAGGAGGTGGAAAGGGGGAGGGAGGGAGGGAGGGCATTACCATTAAAATTTCACGTCGTTGCGGTGGTGGTGGGAGGGTGGGGTTAATGACCAAGAACGTACCTTAAAAAAAAAAATTATTTCAATTCATTTTGTTTCGGTAAATTGATTTTTTCCACAATGATGTTTAATCTCGATGATAAATTTCAAGTATGTAGTAATACGAAAATAATAATAATAATAGCGAAGTAAATTTGTTACTCTATGGAATGAAAAAGATGATTTCACTTCTCTAGAAATTTCTAATAATTCACATAATACGTAAACGTTTTTGTATCGAAGCGTAACCGAAAAAAAAAGGTTAGAATGTAAAAAGAAGTGAGGAAGAGAAGGAAAGGAGGAGGAGGGAGAGGGGAGTAAAAGTTGTTGCAAATTATTTATTAACCGTTATTTTTTTTACCCATCATTACACTAAAAATGAAGAAGAAGAAGATTATGATAAATGGTAGACGGAAGAAAAAAGGGAAAAAACAAATCGATTATTTAAATAGTCATTTTACGGATTTAAAAAAAAAATGGAAGAAGATTCGTACTTTTTTTTTTTTTAATAACAGTAATAATTAAACAGGTTAACATCGTTTAATTACTAGGTAACCATAGAGTAATTAAAAAAGAAGATGAGATATGATGAGTTCGGGATGCTGTTTGTTACTTAAACGTTACCTCCTTTCTCGATGTTTAAGATTAAAAAAAAAATTAAACGGGTCTTGTTTAAATCTATTACTTTTACTATTTACTTTTATATCATCATCATCATTATCATCGTCATCATCATCATCATTATCATCATCATCATCATCATCGTCGTCGTCGTCGTAATCCCGTAAAATTTTTTAGTAAACAAAAAAAGGGGGAAAAAGATGGCGTAGATTTTTTTTTTTTTTTTTTAAAGGCGGTGGGATTAAAAAAAAAAATATTCATAGTCATAGAGTAAATAAAAAATCATTTATTATTAATTTATAAATAAGAAACACAAAACGTCGGAAAAAATCAGGACGTTAAATATATATATATATATATATATATATATATATATATATATATATATATATCACTTCCGTTTTGTTTTGTTTTTTTTTTTTTTAAAGTTGGCAATAATTTTTTTTTTTTTTTTACGATTCATATTTACAAAGCATATTAACATATATTTGTTTTAGTTTGGGAAACGGGGCAATAACTATTAATTCATGTAAAAAAAAAAACCACATAAAGTCGTGTAAATAGAATTTAGTTTTTTTTTTTTTTTTTAAATCAAAATCCCTTTCCGGCCCGAACTAATTAGAACAATATTATTATTTGAGTAATAACAATGCTGAAAGCTTAAATTTCATTGTTTTTATTTTAATTTTTCTTTTTTGTTTCGTTCCCATAATACTAATGAAAAAAAAAAAAAAAAACGTTTTATTTCATTTTATTTTGTCAGGAATTAAAAAAAAAAAAAAAAAAAAATATTATTTTGAATGAAATTATACCTAGAAGGTACATCGAATCTCTCCCCTTCTCTTTCTCAAAATTTTTTTTTGTATTCGTCATATAGTTTTTAATTATATTTATACCTTAGGCATTTTAACCATTCACGAAATACCCTCAGGATTTTTTTTTTTTAGTTTATCACGCATTTATTTTCAAGTGTCCAGAAAAAACGGTTTTTTTTTTTTTTTTTTTTAAGAGTTGTTGATCAAATAAGTTTGAAGAATAAGAATAAGAAAGGTTCGTTACGAGTAAGGCCGCCATCATAATCAATGGCCGTCTTTTTTCTTCTGATGGTTTCTTTATATAAATTATTAAATATTGTTCTCATTTTTTCAACGTTTTCTATTTATAAAAGAAAAGAAAGGCGAAGACAAAAATAAATAAATCGTTTCGCGATTAAATTTTCTATATGAATCGGCAAAATTTACTTTTCAAAAAAAAAAATTAATAATAATAATAATAATAATGTTTTAAAAAAGCCTTTTACTTTTGTTTGATTAAAAAAAAAAAAATGTCAATGAGAAACGAATACGTCCCAATGTCCGGAAATAAAAAGAAAATAATAATAATAAAATTTCGTGAAAGTTTTTTATTACCCCGATAAATTAAAAAAAAAAAAAAAAAAAAAAAAAACAAAATGTTCTCGTTGAGTAAAACGACAAAAACGAAAAAAAAATGGAGGCCGGTAAACTTAACGGAAATAATTTAGCGACAATTTGCTACTGCCACGTTCAAAAAAAACAAAAACAAAAGGATGGTGAAATTATTTACAACATTCGACAACGTCGATTCGTAAATTTCTCTCGAAATAAATTTTATTAAAAAAAAAGAAAAAGAAAATTTAATCGCATTCGACCAAAGAATTTCACGTGTCAAAGGTCAAATTTTTGCGCGCCAATGTTTTTTAAGTAAACCGGATATGCCCATGCCTAACGTATAAAAATAATTTTTAATTTAGCAATAAAAAAGGGAAAAACCGTTGCGAAAAAATAAATAAATAAATAAATAAACGAGTTTCTTCTTCTTACATATTATAATAATGATTTTTTAACTAGGAACCTGAATATTTAATGAGTTAAAAAAAAAAAAAATAAAATATGTACCTGAATAATAATAATAATTGTTTCTACTCCCCCCAAAAATAAATAAATAAATAAATAAAATAATTCGCGTTAAAAAAAAAAAAAAAAAAAAAAAAAAATTTAATTCTCCCCATATTTAATTTTCTCGTTTCGAAACGTTTTCTACTTTTTTTTCTTATTTTATTATTTATATTACCCCCCCCCTCTCTCTCCCGTCTCTACCCCCGCCGTCACCGACTCTTTTCTCTCATAATAATAATTTATTTTTCATTTTTTTACAAGTTTTTATATTACAAAACGATTTTAAAGTTAAAATTATGAAATAAAAAAAAAAAAAAATGAAGAAGAACTGAAATAACTTTGTATTGAAGATTTTGAATTTCAATATTTGGATTAATCAAGAATGGCCAGGAGGAATAAATCAAATGAGATTCTATAATTTTTTTTTTTTTTTTTTTATATATAAATTAAGGATAAAAAGGCATTTAAAAAACTCTTTCGCACCTGTCAGGTATAACTTTTTTACATTTAACCAAGATTGGATTTTAATTTGGTTTCGAGTATTATGAAAAGTATTCCAAAGTTGTGATGTCTGCCCCGGAGGGATTTTATTATTTTATTTTTCTTGGTAATTTTCATAAAGTAAACTCTCGTTTTAAACTCGCGAAAACGCCGTGGCACGAGATGATGGCGGTGGTGGTGGTGTCGGTGGATATCTTTCCCTCTTCCTCGTCAATTTTTATAAATTAAATATTTTTTTAACATCAAATTGTGTTTAAAAACTTTAACAACAACAACAACAACAAAATAACCGTCATCGTTACTGACGACGCTGCTGCTCCCGCAACCGCAGCCCCCGCTATAATTCTAATCGTACGTATATCGAAAATCGCTGCCTCCGATATTACACCCCCCGAACGTTTTTTCTTTTAAGGTATTACAAATAAGAATTTTTTTTTACGATACTCCGAGTGTTTTTTTTTACGATTTACCCGAGCGAATAATAATAAATAATTCGTGACGACATCATCATTCAAGGTTAATAATTCGTTATTAATTTAAATATTTTTTTTTTGTCGTGGTTTTAGAAATTTTCAATTGTCGTGGTCATATATTATTTTTTTAAAAAATTAATCTCTATGAGTATAAACAATATATAAAGACCGCAAAAATGATCGATTTAATTAATAATGTTTTTTTTTATCTTCGTATCGTTAAACAATATCGATTTATTATTATTATTATTATTATTATTATTATTATTATTATTATTATTATTATTATTATTATTATTATTATTATTATTATGGTAGTTATAAAACAAATTAATTTATTTTTGGCATTAAATTTTAAATAATAAAAAACTGTAAATAATAACAAATTCGGGAATCGTTTATTATTGACACTGTTAAAGAGATTTAAACGACGACCTTGTTTACGCACGTTTCGTCTGTCTACTCCCACTGCAACGGTAAAAAAAAAAAAAATATTTTCGGTCACGTAACACGATATACAAACAAACAAACAAACAAACAATTAATCACTTTCAATTCGTTATAATTATTACGGATACGGTCACGGTTTTTTTTTTTTAAAAAAAATTTAGCAACGGTTCAATGGGGTTGATTGTTTATAAAAATTAATGGTAGAAAAATGTAATTTTTTTTTTTTTTTTTTTTTGTATTTACGAAACAAAAAAATAAAAACGTTAATAATAATATCGAATGAGAAAGAGAAAGAGAGAGAGAGAGAGAGACGGTCACAACGGAAAATATTATAATGCGAAGAAAAAAAAATGGCTCCGCCTTGATATACTTTTGGTTAAAGACATATAACCTTGTAAATAAGAGAGAGAAAAAAAATTTTGCAAGCCCGAAAGGTTTTCTCGTAAATAAATAAATTTTTTTATATTTATAATTTTGGTTATTGACCTTAATTTAAAACTAATCAACATTGATAAAAAAAAAAAAAAAAAACATTTGTGCGTAAGCGTGCGTGCGTGTGTGTGCAGAAAAATATTCCTTTGGAAGTAGGCAGCCATTTTGAAATTCAAAGATTTGTTTTTGTTCCAATCGGTTGGTTGGCACAACTGAAATTTAACGATTAATTATGAATTTAAATTCCGTTAACGTTTTTTCCCATCGTTTTTGTTTTTTGTTTTTGTTTTTCGATAGTTGTAATCTTGTAAATGTTTTTTTTTTTTTTTTTTTTTTTAATGTTTTACAAATCGTTTGTTTCTTTTATTTATTCGAGTTAAATCTTCTCCACCATTTTTGAATTAAAAAAAAGAAAAGAAAACGGTTATGTTTGTTACAATACTATTTCGACCTTTCTCTCTTTCTTTCTCTGTGTGCGTGTGCGCATTATTATTATTATTAAATTAATTGAATTTCGTCGTAAAAGCCAAGGTTCGTTATTATTATTATTATTATTATTTTGTGAGTCGGAACAAAATAAAATTTATAAATTATCAAGATGTTTTTCCTTACAGGCATTTCCAGAGGCAACGTTTTCTTTTTTTTACGTTTTTTTTTCGTAGATATCATTATTATTATTATTATTATTATTATTATTATTATTATTATTATTATTATTATTATTATCATTTCTTTTTTTTGGGTTGTCGTCATCATCGTCGTCGTATTGGTTGTTGTTGGTTCGTTGTTTTATGTATCTTTGACGAAAATCAAAAAAAAAAAAAAAAAAACCTTCGGGATGTGTAGCGTAGGATTGAAAAATTACCCTCAAGCCATGCAGATGTTCTTTGACTCGATACGTTTTGATTTAAATTTATTATTATTATTATTATTATTATTATTATTATTATTTTATTCTCGATTTTTTTTCTTGATGATGGTGGTGGGGGGGGGGAAGGGAAATAAAAATAATAAGAAAGGTTTGAGTTTTAAAATGAATTTTCGAGGTCGATACAACAACAACAAAAAAAAAGGAAGGCGTTGAAAATTTTCCAGTTCGACGAAAAAATTATTATTATTAATATTATTATTATTATTATTATTATTATTATTATTATTATTATTATTATTATTATCCGTTTCCTCTTCGACGAGGTTGATTATTTTTTAATAAACGTTGTTCGCACATCCGCATCCGGTTTATCGAGATGAGTGGAAAAAAAAAATGAATCAATCGATGATTTCGTTCTTGTTTTTTTTTAAAATGATTTTTATAGGAGAAAGTTTTGAAACTTTTATGTTATAGTTTAATAGTTTCGAAACTTTTACGCGGGTTTTTTTTTGTTTTGTTTACTTATATCGCATTTGAAATTTTAACGGTTTTTCATGAAAAATTGAGAACAAAATGAAAAATAATAAGAATTAGATACTATAGTTTATTTGTGGAGGAGTATATCGTCGTGGCAGTAGTAGTAGTGATGGTAGTGGTACTAGAAAAAGTTTTTATTTAAAAAAAAAAAAAAAAATGATTTCGATTAGTAAGAGAGATCAGGTATCGCTTCGGGTTGTGTTTTTCGATACTCCAAGCGAGCAACAATCAAGGTACCGGGCAGGTAATATTAAAAAATTTCGGTTATAATAATAATAATGATGATGATGATGATGACGTAAAAACATAAAAAAAATCAGTCACAACGTAATATTTTACCCTTAGGGAAGTGACCGACCGACCGACCGACGCGTAAAAAAAAAAAAATTTTTTTTTTCTTTTTTTTTTCGTAAAATTAATATTATTATCATTATTATTATTTTTGTTCGATCGATAACGGATGCGTGTAATTTTGCGTAAATCGCATCGAAATTCGAAATTTTTCTTTTTATTTATATTTTAATAAAAATTCAAATCCCAATTGGTAAAACTTATTTACACGTTTATTTATTTCGTTAATGACACGCGATTTCAATTTTTTAAAATTTTTATTCACACGTAAAACTTTAATTAAATTATATTATTATTATTATTTTTAAAAAAACGAACGAACGAACGAATGAGTGAATGAATGAATGAATGAATGAATGAATGAACTTTAACAACAAAAAAACCATTTTATTTAATTATAACAAACTAGTGACACGATTAAAAAAAAAAAAAAAACAATTTCTTTTTTTTAAATTTAGATGTGATACGTGATTAAATCCAAAACGTATGATTTGTTTGTTGTTTGTTTGTTTGTTTGTTTGTTTGTTTGTCGTTTTCGTTAAAAAAAAAAAAACAAAAATTAATCAACGTGTGACAAATTTAAAAAAAAAAAAAAATTCGATCGTGTAAATAATTACCAATTTTTATTTTTTTATTTTTTTTTTAAATTTCTCCCTCTTGTGATGTATCACAATTCGAATGTCGAAATTTGATTTTTCGAGAGAAAAAGTTAATGATAATAATAATAATAATAATAATAATAATGATAATAATAATAATGATAATAATAATAATGATAATAATAATAATGATAATAATAATAATAATAATAATGTCTGACATTTTTAAAATTTTTTTAAAAAAAATTACGAAATGCTAACAAATGTAAAAAAAAAAAAAAAAAAAAGTTACGATTAAATTGATTTTTATTTAAATTCAAAATCGATTACTATCATCATAATCATTATTATTATTATCATTATTATCATTATCATTTCATATCGAATTAAAAAAAAAAAAAAAAAAGAAAAAAAAAAGAAGAAAAGTCTTTTGAGCCGTGAGAATTTTTTTTTACAATTACGTAACTCGCCTTGTTCGTTATGTTTCTTTTTCTTTCTTTCTGCTTCCACGGAAAACTCTTGTGAAATATATATAAATGTGGATACATTTATTTAAGACAAGGTAGTAGTAGTCCTTTCACCGAATAAAATATGTATATACATATATTATCATTATTACATTTTATATAAAAATTTATGCGAACGGTTAATTAGTGTGAAATATTACTAACGGCTAAAAAAAAAAAAAAAAAACGTTTTTACGAGTCGAACGAAAAAAAATAATCAACGATGGTTTTTTAAAACGAGTGTTTGTTGTTGTTGTTGTTGTTGTGATTGTTGTTGTCGTTGTCGTCGTTTGTTGTCTTTCGTAACATTATACGATGATTGACAAACATCGTCAAATTATTAACCCGTTAATATTTCCAAAAAAAAAAAAAAAAAACGGGAAAATATTATTTTGCAAATAAGGAAAAGCTTTTAATAATAATAATAATAATAATAATAATAATAATAATAATAATAATAATAATAATAATAATAATGATGATGATGATGATGATGATGATGATATTTTTTTTCCAACGAAAAAAAAAAAAAAAGGGAATTTTTTTTTAATGTCGAGATGTAATTAAAAAGGTTTTTAATTTTATTGGCGAAGAGATGGGTTAAAACGGAACTACCAACTTTACAAATTACCTCCGGTAATTTCATAATAATAATTTTACAACAATTACCCTACCCCCTCTCCCCCTCCCCTTCCCTTTTGAAATTATTATCATTTTTTCATAAGTGAGAGAGACAGAGAGAGAAAACGTGTATTTTTTTTTTTTGTTTACCTGCTTGCTATTGGGAAAAGGGTTAGAATTTTACCGGGAAGGGGAAAGGGGAAGGGGAGGGAAGGGGGGGGAAATTTTTTGTTTTGTCGTGCCTGAAAGCTCTGAAAGAATTGTAAGTTTTTTAAAAATTGCCAAAAGTAATTTTTTATGAATTTTTTTTTTTTTTTAATAAAAGCGATCGTTAGAAACCTGGAGGTAGTGAAAGAGAGATAGAGAGAGAGAGGTGTAAGGGGGGGAAGGAATAAATAGAAAAAGACAAAAAACAACACAACAGTGTTGGAGAGGGTTGGCGGTTACAGTCCAATCAGGTATTTAACAACAATCCCACCCTTAGGGATAAATTCAACCGTCCTACATATTCATCCACCCGAAAAAATCTCATCCATTTTCAGTTTAGCCAAAGGGACAGAACGAAAAAAAAAAAAAAAAGAAAGAAAAAAAAAACCGAATCACAAGGATTTGAGACTAACACCATACCCGGGAGACATTTTTTATAAAAATTGTTCAAGGAATGCAGGAAATAGCTTTTGGAGTACTTAAACACGTTTCGCCCCAAGATGTCCACTTAAAAAAAATAAAATAATAATAATAATAATAAAAATACTCGGAGATACTCATTCGGTCGATTCGACTAATTTTCAACTTTTTTTTTTTTTTATGTTTATTTTATTTATTTATATTTTTCGTGGGAGGAATTTTTTTCTTTTGCCGTTGTTGTTGTTGTTGTTGTTGTTTTTATTGTTGCTAACAAGTTTGTGTCATTGAATTCAAAAGACAAACTTTATGTTTTTTTTTTTTTTTTTCTTTCTAATCGAAATTAAATAACCAACACACGAAAGTTTTTTACCATTATTATTATTATTATTTACTTATTTACTTTATTTCGTTCACGTTTTTATTTATGAAAAAATAAATAAATAAATAAATAATAATAATAATTTACAAACGTTTTTGTTGTTGTTGTTGTTGTTTAAAAAAAAATATTTGTTTAGTTAAAAACAGTAACGTTAAAAAAAGGATACAATCGTTTCTTTGTTGACCTTAAGAGTGTAAATTTTTTTCAAAATCATAGAGTGTATAAACATTGTTTACGTTTTTTTTTCTCATTTACTACTTCCCCGTCAAGATTAATTACTTTTTTTTTTCGCATGGAAATAATAACGCGGTTTTTGTTATGAACGTGGCTTTAGTAAAATAACGATTATTTTTTTTATTATCACCACGTTTAAATTTTTTAAAAAAATATAGAAGGCGGTGTATTCAAATTAAATTTAAATCCGTTATTATATCAATTTTTATCGTCGTGGTCTCTTAGAAGAGTTTGAAATAAAATTTTTTTTTTGTAAAATGTCGGTTAAATGGTTAGTGAAAAGAAAAAAAAAAAAGAAAAATAGAAAGATGGTTGATGATGAGTAACGATATGAAAAGATGATTTTATTATTATTATTATTATTATCATTTGAAAAGTTTATATACCGCGTGTGAAGGAATTCGAATAGAGAAGGGCAATTAGACGTTAGGAGAACGTTGAACTTTTTTTTTTTTTTTTTTTATTTCAGGTACAGAAAATTATTTTTTAAAAAAAATCATTTAGCGTAACAGTTAGAAATGATTCGGTTAATATTTAAAAATTCGAACATGAAAAATTTTTTTTGGTAAAATAAAATTTGAATTTTTTCTTTTCTTTTTTTTTCTATTTACACGTTTATTGTTAAAAGAAGGCCGAGTTGTAGTCAAGTCACACCGTTCTAACGTTTTAACATTTTACATTTTTTTTTTTTTTTTTGTTGTTGTTGTATTTCATAGAAATTTTCATTTAAATTCTCATCATTTGGGTTATAAATAAATATGGCAGCCTTTTCCTACATTTTCCCTTTCTCCTAATTATTTTAAAAGCCTTTTTTCGGTTAGTTAATTTTAAATAAAAGTTTAATAAGTACAGGGAGGTTTAACTCATTTTTTTTTTGCATTCAATCTCCTTTTCTCTCTCTCTCTCTCTCTCTCTCTCTCCATCTCTCTCTCTCTCTCTCTCTCTCTCTCTCTCTCTCTCTCTCTCTCTCTCTCTCTCTCTCTCTCTCTCTCTCTCTCTCTCTCTCTCTCTCTCTCTCTCTCTCTCTCTCTCTCTCTCTCTCTCTCTCTCTCTCTCTCTCTCTCCATCTCTCTCTCTCTCTCTCTCTCTCTCTCTCTCTCTCTAATATTTCGCTTATTTTCTATTTATTAATACTTGCACATATACGTGTCTGTATATACGATACATGAAAATTTTTTACTTTATCTTTTTTCTATTAAAAAATAATAATAATAATAATAATAATAGTAATCAAACCTTTATAAAAAATTTAAATATTTTCAATGGAATTTTCATTTGGTTTTTTATAACGGAAAAACAATAGAAAGAAAATTATAATGAAAATTGAAAAGGATGCGGTGTGTAAAAACCTTTAATCATTAAAAAAAAAAAAAAGGTTTAAACTAAAATTTATATATATTAATAAAGTACGAGAAGGATAGATAGATAGGTGGTAAAAGATAGATAGATAGTGGTAAAAGAAGAAAGAATAGTTGAAACTTATGAAAAAAATTTAAAAAAAACGCGTTTTGCAAAAAATTTTCCCTCCCTTCACGCCTTTTTTACACGTTTATTATTATTATTATTATCGTGGTAGTTGGTAACACGTGTGATGTCTCTCGTCGAAAACGATGACGTGAAAAATGGTCTCCTCTCATTAGAATTTATAAATACACAAAATATTTTTTTTTCTTAAAAATTTATGTACGTTATCAATTTCGTATATATGTAAAAAAAAAAAAAAAAAAATTATTTTTTAATAAATCGTCACTTTAACGATCGTGGCAGCCTTTGGCTACTACCTACCTCCACCAGTCACGGTTTTCCCTCTATTCCCACGATGTTATAGGTCAGGTCGATTTTGTCTGAGCACTCGGACTACAGAATCATTTTGACGTTCTCATAATATAAACCATTTTTCCTTTGCATAATCATTGACTTTTATTGCCGGACGAAATAAATTTTATTAATTTTTATTTTTATTTTTTCTTTCTTCTTAGTAAAATAAACCCGAGGGTAAATATGATAAAGCTTTGTTATTCGAAACAAAAGAGAAATTTTCCAACATATATTATTATTATTAATTCATTTGATGTTTAAATCTAACGTATAAAAAATAAAACGTTCGATTCGCTTTTATACTTTAATTAATTAATTAATTTTTTTAAAAAAACAGAACACCAACGTAACGACAAAAAAAATTTTTTTTTAAAATGATTAAGTTAAAATACTCATTCGTTACGTCATCAATTATTTCAAATAACTTGAGAGAGAGAGAGAGAGAAAATCCGTGAAGAGAATAATTTTTTTAAAAAAAAATGGCGGGAAAATTTCGATAATAAATTTTTAATTGATATCGATGTGAAATATAAATTTTTTTTACCATATCGAATCCGTTTTTTACATTGATTAAAAATCAATAAATCGAATCGATTTTAATCGAACGAGAGAGAGAGAGAGAGAGAGAAAAAAAAAAACAAATCAATAAATCGTGGAAATAAATTAGGCGACGGTGGCGCGAATGGTGGTGAAAAAAAGAAAAAAAAATTTAACGAAATTAACGATTTTTTTTAACCGTTACGTATTAAAATAACGATTTTTATATTAATTTATATGTATGTATGCGAAAAGAAGGATTATGAAGAAGAAAAATAAGGAAAAGTGAGGAAAAATTAAAAGAAAAAGAAGAAGAAGAAGGAGTGGAAAATAAAAAAAAGAAAATGCCAAAGGGTTAAATTTTCTTTTTTTTTTATTTATTTAATTAGTTATTTTATTGTATCGAAAACGAAGAATAAATGATGCTAATTAGCGTGAAGGCTAATGAGAGGAGGAAGATTCCATTATTTCTTTTCATATTACTAAACTTATTATTATTATTATTATTATTATTATTATTATTATTATTTGTCGTCTGCTCGTCGCAAAAAAAAAATTCAACGAGCAAAATGTCACCACCACACCTGTAGAAAGATATTTAAAACGAAAAAGAAAAACAAGGAAAATTATTATTATCATTATTATTATTTTAATAAACGATTCGATTCATTTATACTTATTTATTAATTGACTGGTGCCACGTTTATTTTATTTTATTTTTATTTTTTTTCTCGAAAAATCTTGTTTTTCTTTACCACCCGTCACGTTATATTATATCTCATTAGTTAGTTTAATCAATCACTTAATCAAATGATATACGTCAGGTAATGAAGTTAATTTTTTTTTTTTTAACCGTTATTATTATTATTTCATTAATTAATTGTCGTGTAAATAGAAAATAATATAAAAATTTTATTTTTCTCCACTTCTGCCACTGCTGCTATCCCCTTTCTTTCTTTCTATTTTAAGTAAAACAAAAAAATTACAGATAATAATAAAGATTTGTTTTTAAAACTCGCTAATTACACGTTAGATGAAAAAAAAAAAAAGTGGCACGAATCATTTTTGTTTATTATTAAAAGATAAATAAATAAATAAATAAATAATAGATTATTTAAAACGTTTTTAAATAAATTATTTCAATTCGTTTTTAATATATAAACTAATAATAATTACTTATTAAATTTATTTCATTTTTAACGTTATTATTATTATTATTATTATTATTTAATAACAATAATTAAATTTATATTTTATCGATAATCAAATCGAATTTGTTTTTTTATTAAATCAAAACAGGAAACGGAAATTCGACTAAATATATTTTTATAAATTGTATATCCTTTTTTTTTTATTTTGCGTTCGGAAATTCGTTTAATTTAATCTCTACGTTTTCTTTCGTAAAAAATAATTTAATTTTATTATTATTAATTATTAACATTATTATTATTATTATTTTTATACACGATGACGTCATTTCTAGTGACGGGGTGGGTATTATGACGTGTCTTTAACGTTTTATTTAAAATGAAAAAAGAAAATTCTTCGATCCTTGGAGTATTTCTTCATTTTGTTGTTGCAACCTTTGGAAAGTTTTTCCTTCGTGTTCTAGAATTTTCCACGTGTACGTGAAAGTGATTTCGGTCACGTGTCCGAAAATTTTTCCATCATGACGTTTTATTTGTCCGCGAGTACGTTACAAATAATTTAATCGCCATCTTCACTGACCGTTTTATTTTATTGTCATATCCGGTTTCTTATACCATCTGACGATTGTGTGACGTCATTACCGTAAATATTCGAATTGTCGCGATGATGGTGGTGTTGGTGGGGGTGAGGGGTTGTCGTCGGAATTTTTTTTCCTAATAATTTTTCTCGAAAAGTTTTTTCCAGTAGAAGTATCAGGTATCGAGTAGTTTTCGAAGAATTAATTTAAAGTTTAAAAAAATATTTTCAAGATCAAAAACCTCCGTAAAAAAAAAAAAACTCGGTCTTTTAACTGGGTCATAATCATAATCATCATCATCATCATCATCATCGTCGTCCTCGTCGTCACCAAAATGACACAAAATAATAATAATAATAATAAGTGTGAACGTCCTCCGTTTTTTTTTTTTTTTTTAGTTGATTCTCGTGCGGTTTTTTTTTTTAAACATGTGCAATAAAATATTATTATTAGGTGAAACATAAAAAAATTTACAATTCTGCTGCCACGTCAAAAAAAAAAAACTCGAGTAATTTATTTACTTATTTATTTTTTATTTTTTTCCCGTAAAATCCTGAAATGGAAATTTTTTTTTTTTTAAATGGCGATGGTTCATCAACGAAAAAAATTATTTATTTATATTTAATAATATTAATAATAATAATAATGATAAAAAGTTGTTTATAAATTTTCGTATTAATATTTTGAAAATTTGGCAACATTGAACGTATAAAATTTTTTTTTTTAAAAAAACATAAAAGCTTATAAATAATTCAAAGCATTCAAAATTGATGTTGAGACATTTATTTTTTTTTTTATTTTTTTTTAATTTTTACAATAAAAACCCATTTAACTCCTTTTTTTCTTTTTATCTACCTCCACGTTTTTTTTTTTTTTTTTTTTTTTTTTTTTGTTAACAACTCCCAGAATTTAAATTGACCTTTAAATAAATAAATAAATAAATGGTTAGTTTTTAAGAATCGGTCAAGGGGCAAGTTTTTTTTTTTTTAACCGACTTGTTGTTGTGTCCAATGTGGCATTGCCACCACGATGCTCTACCTACCATCTCATTTGTGTGTGTGCGTGTGTGCGCGTGAACTAGGAGGTTTGGTAATAAGCAGACGACCGTAGTAGTAGTAGACGTGATTTTTGTTTATTTGTGTCAATGATTCTTTTATCATAGCACCGGTTGACATTATGGTCGTCGATACGAAAAAACTTGACTTTAAAAAAAAGTGCCTGATAGAGCGAGTTTGAAGAAAAAAAAGGAGAGAAAAAGAGAGAGAGAGAGAGAGAGAGAGATTGAAACGATGGAGTAATGAGAAAATTATCTCGAAGCAATTTTTTTTCCTCTTTTCGGAGTTTGGTAAACAAAGATTGAAGTTAAATAAACTTTTTTTTTTTTTTTTGTTTAAGAAAAAGAAAGAGATAGGCGCTTTAAGGCGCCTCATCATCATCATCATCATCATCATCATCATCATATTATTTCGTGTTTTTGATTTCGGATGATTTTCAATTCGTTTGAGCCCTCTCCCCCTTTTCATCCCCCCCCTCTACCACCCACCCACCCTTTTCATCATCGTTATTATTCCAGTCTTTACCATTTGCGGTTGTCTTATACTCATACTTTCTATTTAAATTAATTAAAAATTTTTTTTTTATTTTTTTTTTTTTTTTTGGGGGGTAATGTTGGCATCACCGTCAATAAAAAAAAAAAAAAAAAAAAAAATCACACGAGAATCCCAGTGACGTATTACAAAAAAAAATCCTTTTGGCTCCTGGGGTAAAAAATACAAAAAAAAAAAAAAAATCGGGATTTGATTTTTTTTTTTTTTTTTGGAAACATCTCCCTCTCTCTCTCTCTCTCTCTCTGCTAACGCTTAAAGGTTTTAAAAAGACCTAACAATCCTTTTGTATATGCTTCTTGTCAAACTGGGAGAATGTTTTATTTACCTTCAAGCAATTCCGTCAAGAAATTTTTGATAATTCATAAAAAAAAGCATCCTTGAAAATAACAACAACAACAACAAAAACATAAAAAAAATTATTTTATTGCAAAAAGTTTGTCAACGAATCAAGTAGTAGTCGTTGTTGTTGTTGTTGTTAAAACAGTTTTACCAACCAACGTTTTTTTTTTTTTTTTTTTTTTTTTTTTTTTTTTTTGTAAACCGATTTTATGTTGTTGGTTTTATAAGACGACGACGACACATTTGAAAATGTTACATCTCTATCTATCTCTTTCTCTCTTATTAAAAATCAAATCATATATACTCGGATTATTGATGGCCTGAGGAAAGTATGGCGCCATAAAGGTCACAATCTCAACGCCATCGGCTTAAATTTCTTCTCCATATAAATAATAATAATAATAAATACACCTTCTCGTTCCGCCACACTTAACATTTGAACTAAATATTATTTAAAAAAGGGGGCCAAATTTTCTTATTACTCTCTCTCTCCCTCCCTACCTCTCCCTACCCCTACCTACCTCTTTTTCATTATTATTATCATTAGTTAAAATTATTTTGTGTGTGTGTGTGGGTGATGATGATGATGATGATGATGACTGAACATGAGAATGTTTTTATTATTAAGTTAAGGCTCGAATCTATTTAAAACCGAGTTTTTTTTTACGTTTTTTTTGTTTCTAGAGCGAGGGGGGAGGCGGGAGGAGAGTGGGGAAGGAAGAATCTATGAAAATAACAGGGTAGCCAATATTCGCACATTAAAATCCTTTTTTTTATTTAACAACAAACGGGGATATTTCGGCATATTTTATAATAGTACGTCGATATTTTAATATCACGGTCTTTTTTTTTTTTATTATTCTTCCTCTCTCTTTCTCTCTCTCTCTCTCTCTCTTTGTTTTTTGCTTTGCGGAGAGAATTGTAAAAAAATTGAAAACCTCGAAGCAATTTTATTATTAATTGTAGTTTTTTTTTTTTTTTTCTTTGTTTTACTTTTCGTTTTTTTTTTTGGTTTGGTTTTAAATGCGAATTTGAAAAACGAACGAATTTTTTTTTTTTTTATGAAAGGAAAGTTGTTTAAGGTATAGTAAACTAAATTTTCATTTCCGTTTTAATATCTTTTTTTTTTTTTGGTTTGGGGAAAAAAGGAAAAAAAAAGAAATATTTTCGAAACGATTTTTTTTAATATTTTACATTCCAGGTTTCCATAAAAAAAAAAAAAAAAAAAAAAAATCTAAAATTTTCCCCAATTAATTTAAATTGCGGTTTTTTTGAAAATTTAAAGTGATTTTAGACTTAAATAGAAATTTTTTACTACACGAGACCATAATTGGAATTTCGAATATGTATTCATTTCCCCCCTCCTTCCCCTTCTCCTCCTCCTTCTCGTCCTCACCAAAAAAGGTACAAATTTAAATTTAAATTTTTTTTTTTTCTACATATAAATTAATTATTACAAACCTTAAAAAAAAAAAAAAAAAAACTCGAAACGTGTAAATATC
Organism: Pediculus humanus corporis; assembly: GCF_000006295.1. Lineage (NCBI taxonomy): Eukaryota > Metazoa > Arthropoda > Insecta > Psocodea > Pediculidae > Pediculus > Pediculus humanus. The sequence goes on along the minus strand of NW_002987859.1, from coordinate 403,911 downwards.
AAAAGTTCGTAAATTCAAAAAAAAAAAAGATGGCGGTAAATAAATAATTAATTTAATTCTTATACACGGGGGATGGGAGGGGATGAGAGGAGGGAGGAGGGGAAATCGAGTTTAATTATAAACGAAAATGTGGTAAATGTTTGATTTTAAATCATTGATTCGAATGGGGAGAAGGAAAAATAACTCAAATTTTTTTTTTTTTGTATTTACTACTCCCGACATTAATTTTTAAAAATGATTTTTTTTTTTTGTTACAGGAAGAAATGTGAAATCCGGGCGGAAGTGGATATAAAAACGGAACAGCCAAAGGATTTGACAAATAATTCGAGAACATCGTCAATATTTCCAGGAGCACAAATTAAAATGAGGTAAGTTAAATATAATAATAAATGGAACGAAACGAAACGAGGGAAACATTTCAAATTTATTTTATTTTATTTTTTTTTCCCGCCAAAATTTAAATTTTTTTTTTTTTTGTTAAACGTGGGAATAAAAAAATAATAATTTTTTCCTTTTTTTTTTTTTTTTTTTATTTTATGATTATCTTCTTTTTTATTCGCCCCATTAAACGTAATTATATATTATTATTATAATTTTAACTCATTAATTTATGTACGGGGGGGAGGGGAGAGGGGGGAAAAAGGAAAAACGTTTAATAACATATATATATATATATAAAATAAATGGGGGAGTAGGATCGACTCCCACATAAATCCATTGTTTTTTTTATTTCATTTCAAAAAAAAAAAAAAAAATAACGGATAATTTTTATGATTGGCATTTATATTGTTGACCAGATATAATAAATACTATCCATAGGAGTAATTAATATCGTGACGTCATTATTTAAAATAATAATAATAATAATTTTTTCCTACGATTTTATTATTATTATTATTTACTATTTTAAAGGTTGCTTCGTCATGTTTAAAAAAAAAGTTTGGGATGTAAACCTAGTAAATGACAACTTTCCATTTAACTTTTTCCTTTTTTGGAAAAATGATTCCATTTTCTATCTCTCTCTCTCTCTCTCTCTCTCTCTCTCTCTCTCTTCCTATTACGCCCACCTATTTTTCTTCTTCTTTTTTTTTAAAATAAAAATAAATAACTGTTTAGTAGTTTTCAACACGTTAAAATCTTATAATATTATTTATTTATTTATTTAAAAGATTTTTGTAAATGTTTTTTTTTTTTAATGTTGGTATTGATATTTACGAAGATAATAAAAAAAAAAAAAAAAAAAAAAAAACTATTAAAATTTCAAAAAGATGAGTCTAGATTTTCAAGTTTTGATTAAAAATAAAAAAAAAATACCGAGATAATGTATAAATATAAATAATGATAATAATAATAACGGAACGTAAAATAATAAATATAATTTATTTATTTAAAAAAGGTATGGAATTGAAATGATAATAATAATAATAATAAAATTTTTTTTTTTATAGGTTAATGTCGCCGAGTACATCACCTGCCACGTCACCCACCATGTCAAATTCATCTTCGCCCACACCGCCGGCTCTTAATTATAATCATAAAATTACGGGGATTCCTTGCGTGGCAGCAGCATCTAGGTACACGGCTCCGGTACATATAGACGTTGGTGGAACGATTTACACGTCATCGTTAGAAACTCTCACAAAGTAAGTAAGATGTTCGATTATTAATTATTATTTTTCTTTATTTAAAAAAAAAAAAAAAAAAAAAAAAAAAAACGTGAGGCGTTCGGTAGAAAAGTGTTGCCAACATGATACCCATTTAAAACTACATTTACCTTTCACTTAATTCTTTTTTTTTTTTTTTTTTTTTTTTTTTTTTTTTAATTCATTCTCGTCCTCGTTTTTCTAACACTTTTTTATTTTCTTGAGGGGAGGAAAGGGGCGTAAAAGAGAGAGAGAGAGAAAAAGGTATTGTTATGAAAGTGTGCGCGTGCGCGTGCGAGAAAACAAATTATTTATAAAAAAAATAATTAAATTAAAATAATAATAAAAAATTTTAAATGATAGAAAAATAATAAAAGTCAAATTTATAAAAAAATTATTCATCATCGATACTCACTATGGGGCGGAGATTCCCATAGTTTATAAAGTCTGAAAAGAAAAAAAAAAGTAAGTGAGAGAGAGAGAAGTGGGGAGAAAAGGGAGAGAGGGGGAGGAGGGAGATTTGTGCGTGGGAGCCCCGGGGGGCGTCACGAGTGGGCCCACCTTGCCAGCTCGTAGAAATACAAGAAAACCTGAGGCTCCTTTTTTTTACTCGGGTTCATAATGCCGACAAGAATGTGCCGAGAGTAGACATGTTTTATTTTTTTTTTTGTGTGTATGTGTGTACATTGATTATTTCCTTTGTCTTTGATATCTCCTTTTTCTCCAACGGGTATTTAAGCGGGAGGTTGGGGAGCGGGAGAAGAGAGGAAAGAAGGAAGGGAGAGAGAGGAAGGGAAAGGTGAAGAAGAGGGGACTCACGTTACCTTGTAAAAAAAATACAATAAAAAAAAAAAAATTTATAATAAATTACGTGAAACGATTTAAGGAAAAAAAAACGTAATAATAATAATAATAATAATAATAATAATAATAATAATAATAATAATAAATTTTTCATTTTAACTTGTGAAAAATCAAATTTTTTTTTTTTTGTAAATTTGTGTCACGATTCAATGTCCGTTTTTTGCGGTCTATTTGGCGCAGGTTTTCCTTTTTAATAATTTAAATTATTATTATTATTATTATTATTATTATTATTATTATTATTATTATTAATATTGATAGGAAATTTTTTTTTTTGTTAGGGCAAAGGGGATTTACCATATATGCATTAACGGTTTTCCTTTAGGGTCTAATTTTCATTCAAAGCCCTGGGAAAGATGAATTATAATAATAATAATAATAATAATAATAATAATAATAATAATAATAATAATAATAATAAACTAACGGGTCGAGCGTCGAGAGTTCGAGTCGTTCGCCCCTGCCTCAAGTTAAATTATTCCAATTTAGTTTTTTTTTTTTTTTTTTTTTTCGGGGGAAAGAGGGGGAGAGGAGGGGGTTATTTTTACCATCGTGTGTTAATTATTAATTTCATCGTTTTTTTTTTTTCCCCTCAATTTATATGCATGCATTAAACCGATGCAAATTTTTTCCTAATTATTTCAATTAAAATTCTCGGCGAATTTCAATTTAAAAAAAACCCGAGAATCGTTTTGTTAACCCGAGGGGAGGGAGGGGAAGAGGGCAGCCGCGGCGGAGTAGGAGGAGAGGGGATATGGGAATAAGCCTAAGGAGAAATTTTCAAAAAGAAAAAGTTTTCTAATCGTAATCAACGTTAGTTACGTTAGTCGCCATAATTAATTTATTTGTAAAAGAAAATCACCTTTTGCATTTAACTCCCTTCCCCCTGACCCTCTCTCTCTCTCTCTCTCTCTCTCTCGGAGAAAAAAAAACCACGTTTACTTAACGTTTAATAATAATAATAATAATAATATTGATGAGCACGCCGTGTGCGATCATCATCATCATCATTATTGACCTACCTGTTGATTTAATAGTAAAACTAGAGTTTAAAAATTTCTATAACGTTCTAGAATAACGTATAGTAATTCATTGTATTTTATCTCAAGGCAAATTATTATGGATACGTCGTGGCATTAGAAATTAAATTTTTTTCTTTTTTTTTACTAATTCCTGTTTGTTATTTTTACGTTTAAAATATTTTTTAAAAATCACATTCAATCATTATTATTATTATTATAATTATTTAACCGGATGTTGTTGTAATCGTTTTAATTAAATTAATTAACATTTATTATTATCATTATTATTATTATTATTATTATTATTATTAAAATAATTTAAATTTCGGTTCGGGTTTATTTGGGTACCATGAAAATTTTAATAATTTAATTAATATTATAAAATTCATTCATTCATTTATTATGAGTAAAAAAAAATAAAATAATGGATGGTCGACGACATTCTTTCGACAGTTTATTAGCTGCTCCCACCCGAATCGTGGAAATAGAAAATGATTAAAATCGCTTGGGTTTTCGGTTATGTGACCGTAGGGAAAAATTAAAAAAAAAATGTCTCGAGGCATAGGACGCGATGTACAAAATGAGGGATTTGCGTTGTCGAGTTGGCATCATCATCATCATTATCATCATCATCATCATTATCATCATCATCATCATCATTATCGTAATAATTCTTTTTGGTTTTTGGTCAGAGCGAGGCTGTTTGTTGTTTGTAGTTGTCTTACAAGAAAAGTATAATTGAAAAATATTTCTCACATCAAAACGTAATTTAATCGTGTCAGAAGAAGGAAGGGAAAAGAAAAAAAATAAAATGGCGGGAAAAAATTATTTTCTCTTCTTTCTTTCTCCCCCGTTCACATTCCCGCTACTTTCTTCTAATTCCACGTCGTCGTATGACTCGTGTGCGTGTCTGTGTGTGTCATATACGACAAAATAAATCGCAAAATGTTTTTTTTTTTACCCCCCTCTTCGATTCTCACCCTAAGGTCATGATGACATTAACAACGAATGTAATAATTAATGATGAATTGACGTAATTAATTATAAAAAAATTTTTTTTTTTTTTTTTTTTTTTAAATGTTGAAGTGAAATCGAAAAACCGGATATGGTAGTTTTTTTTAAAAAAAAAAAAAAAACAATCGATTAATTGATTCAAAAGAAAAATTTCATATTCGTCTCATTTATTTTATTTTTATCCGATAAGTACATAAAAAATTTCAAACAACACAAACGAGTATAAGAAACGCACACACACACACACACACACACACACACACAAAAACGTGAATTAATAATAAAAGAGTGTTTGTGTGTGAGTGAAAGAGAGAGAGAAAGAGGGGAGAGAGAGAGAGAGAGAGAGAGAGAGAAAGAGGAGAGAAAAAATAAAATAAAATAACTGGCTTTAGTTGTTTAAGTGATGATAATGAAAACGAGTTTGGGTATAAAATAAAAATGGCCGAAGGCATTAAAATAAATATATTTAGTGTCATTAAAAATATCTTTGTCAAAAACCGATTTCGTCGTTAACCTTAAGGGAGCGAGGGGGGGGGGAGATGGTAAAACCGTAAGTTAAGTATTGTAGAAACGTTTGAGAGATTTTTTTAAATCGAAATCTTATGAGAAAATCCCTTAAGGTAATAAAAAAAAAAAAATAATAATAATTTTTCTCAAGGGTTTTTTCGTCTGCAAAATGAGAAAAAAAATCCCAAACGATTTTCTAACCACGAGTTTGCATGTCGATTATTTTTTTTTTTTTTTCATGATTATATTCTCACAATCATTTTTTTTTAACTAGCGTTTTATTAAAACTAAAATTATCATCATCATCATCATCATCATCATCATCATCATCATCATCATTACCTAAAAAAATTTTTTTCGTGTGCGTTCGAATTTATTTATATTTTACATTATTATAACCGTTATAACGGGGTGGTGGTGGTGGCGTAAACAAAAATGGCGGTCGCGTATGGGTAAATATGTGACGTCACATTATCGATCATCTCGCGATCAATTCGATAACGTTTTTTTTTTCGACGTGCAACAGTAAATGTTAATGACACGACGCGACGTCAAATGCAGCATATTCGTTAAACGTTAACCGTTGAATTTTTTTCCCGCCATTTTTAATTTTTTTGACGTTTTACGTTAATAATAATAATGATAATGGTTTATGTATTTTAAAATAATTTGATTGTTTATTACCCGCGCTATCCTTTAATTTAATTTATTAATCGTAAATTACTAATTTAAATTTAAAAAAAGTTTTTTTTTTTTTTTGTTCGGTTTGTCTACAATTATGGCGTCTTATTATTAAAAAAACTTCCTCATTCTATCGATCGATTCATCGATTATATTGTTGTTGTTGAATATTTTTAAACGTCATTTAAAATTGATAGAGACATTTTTTTTTTTTTAATTATTTAATAACGATTCGTGAGAGTTTTTCTTCTGCTTTTTTTTTTTTATTATTAATAATGGCATTTCGAACTCCTTCACCGTATTTACTTCATTTTTTTTTTTTTTTTTAAATGTCTTGATGACGTGTTTAATTGCTAGTTTAACGCCTTCAATTAAAAAAAAAAAAAAAAGAAAACCCACGTTGATTTTACTATTATTATTATTATTATTATTATTACTAATCGTCGAGTTTATTAAATTGCAAATTTTATTATTATTATTATTATTATTATTATTATTATTATTATGATTTTTTTGTGTTGTTTTTGATTTTATCATGGTTTATCATTTTAGCAGACTAAAAAAAAAAAAAGTTTGAATGAATTTTTTTCTAATTTTTTCCTTCGATTCGTTCGTGTCATTAGATAAATTCGTGGTTTTTTTCGCGCGTTTTTTTTTTTTTTTCATAAATTTATCGATAATTCATTCCCATTATATTTAATATCATTTGTGTAATCGGTTGAATGATTTCGGTCTCACGAATCTGTAAATTTTTTTTTTTTTTTTTTTTTTTTTTTGTCCCCCGCGGTTAATTGTCTGTTTAAATCTCTCCCATCGTTCGAACCAAGACACCCACCACCCTTAAGGTATACGCATGCGCACTTCGACCTTCGTGTAAATAAAAAACAATTAATTTTTTTTTTTTAAAAGGTCAGTACTTTACATTGAAATGTAGGATGTGAATCGAATGTGTGTGAAAATCATCGTCGTCTGCAAAAGGTTGATGATAACAGTGATAAGATTTTTCTTTTTCTTTTTCCTGTCCTTTGTAAATAAATATGGCGAAGGAGGGTGGGAGCTCGCGATTTTGATGACATCACGACGTTACGTTTTAAAAATATAAATAAATAAATAATTTTTTTTTTGTTTTTATTTTTGAATCAAGACCAATTCCTGTATTTTTTCCTGTCGACCAATTTATTTATTTTTTTTATAAGTTTACGGCTCCACCTCGTTGCCCAAAGGCTCTCTCTCTCTCTCTCTCTCTCTTTTATTATTATTTTTATGTATACACATACACAAACACATATACTTTTTTTTTTTTTCATTCTTTTCGTCTTTCCCTCTATCCCTCTATCTCTCTCTCTCTCTCTCTCTCTCTCTATTTTCGAGGTTGCGGCTTCTCATGTAATTCCTTTAAACAAAAATATTCTAGACACATTCCATAAATATTTTAAAAGTCCTCCAGGCTTTCAACACGAGTCTCCGCTTTAAAATGCTTTAAGTCATTTGTTTCATTTAAATAAATTAGGTTTTCCAGTAACGCTTTTTCGTTTGTCACCCAACCATCCTTTTGTTGCATTATTATTATTATTATTATTATTCGATTCTATTGACCCGAGTTTGACCTTTTAAACGTAACCGACATATGAAAATTCTAACGGAATAACACACACAAAAAAAAAAAAAAACAATTATTATTAATAATAATTTTAATATACCACTCATTTTTTTTAAAAGTGGCACCAGAATCACTTTTAAATATCAAATCAAAGGAAACGAATTGTGGTGGTGGTGATGGTGGTGTTGGTAGTAGTGGTGGTGATGGTGATGTTGGTAGTAGTGGTGGTGATGATGATGTTGGTAGTAGTGGTGGTGATGATGATGTTGGTAGTAGTGGTGGTGATTATGATGTTGGTAGTAGTGATGGTGATGGTGGTGTTGGTAGCAGTGGTGGTGATGATGATGTTGGTAGTAGTGGTGGTGATGATGATGTTGGTAGTAGTGGAAGTAGAAAACAATTTTCCTTATTTAAAAAAAGACTTTGTCGTTTTCTTTTCTAACCTTTAAATGAATATCTGTAAGGTATATACCTTCAGGTTGGAAGCCTTGCACGAAACATCGCGAATATATATAAATAAGGCCCCTCCTTAATAAAAAAAGTTTTTGATTGTTTCCCGAGAAGGCCAATCAACGATTTAAATTCACCTTCGTATATAAGTTATTATTTATACGTGGCCTTAAGCAGGTTTTAAGGTTTATGCTTATATAAGTGAATTTGTTGGAAAAAATAATTTTTTTTTTTTTTAGTATTGCCTCTAACGTAAAGGCCGGCAAGTTAATATTTTGAATCATTAGAAAAGGAAAAAAAAAATGATATTACCTCGCCCCGAAAAAACGTTTTTTCCCCCCCCCCCCCCGAAAAAAAAACAAAATTCGGAAAAAACTGTGTGACGGTGAGAGAACAATTGTTTACAAAAACAAAACAATAAAAATGGCGCGATCGAGTTTTTTTTACTCTATGACGTACAAGAAAATATTTTGAATGATTTCAAACTAACTCATTATGTCAAAAAAAAAATAAAGGCTCTAATTAAAATTGATTATATAATTTAAAAAAATAGTTATACCTGTTAAATACATGTTTTATAGAGAGAGAGAGAGAGAGAGAGAGAGTAAACGTATCAATTAATCGTCGTGTGATTGAAAAGTTTTTTTTTAATGAATGACGACGACGTATAAGATGAAAGACATTTTGTTTTAAAAAAGAACCGCTCAATTATAAAAATTGAAGGAAAATTAAAAGAAGTTAAAGTAAAATCTTGGATGGATGGATGTTGATGGTGGTGATGGTGGTAGCGGTGGTGGTAGTGGCGGTGGTGGTGGTGGTGTTGTTGTTGTTGGCCGAAAGCGCGACAAGTCTACGCCACCTGTCGCTCCCAAGGGCCGTACAAACAACAATATTAATTCGACGGCTGTTTAATAAATGATAGCCTAAAGTAAATTTATTATGTGCATGGCCATGCTTACCCTCAAGGTACTTATGGGTATTTATAATATGCGTCCTTCTTGATTCTTTTTTTTTCGTTCACCTGCCGGTGGTTTTCGGTTCCATTTTTCCATTGGGGCTTTTTTTTTTTTTTTTCCTTTTCTTTCTTTTCCTTCGTTTTTTGTTTTCTTAAATGATAATAAGAAAAAAAAATTTTTTTTAGCCCTAAAGTAAAAAATATAAAATTTATCGACGACGTCTATGTAATGAATATTTACCGAACAACCGTGGGAGGGGGGTGAGGGGTGAAGTGGGGGGGGGGAAAACAAAATGTGAAAACTTGACTTTGAATGAAACTTGGCAGATTTTGTAAATATTATCTCATGTAAATTTAATTTTAATTTTTTTTTTCTAAAATAAATTTATGCGAGACATTATAAATGACGTCATTAATAAAATAAAAAAGATGGCGGCGGTGGTGGTGGTTGTGGTTGTTGGCCTCGATATGCCGATGGTACCTAAAAAAAAATATAATTTTTTTTTTTTTTTTTTTTTTTTTTACGGAATTTAATTTATAATAAAAAATTAAATTAAATTCGCTTCGGGGTGATCCAGAAAAAAAAAATCCCCTAAAGTCGTGGCTCTAGATAAACAACACCGGAAAAAAAGAGAGAGAGCTATGGGGGGGGGGGAGAAGGAAAAAAAAATAATAATAACGTAAGTTTCAATTTTAAACGGTGCCAAGAGTCTTTATATATATTTTATGATATCCCAATATTAATGAATTTTTATATAATTGAACAAACAACAAACAACAACAAACAAGACAAAATGGTCTCCGGGTTTAAATTTTAACAAAAGAAGAAACAAAATTCTCGACGATTTAAAATATGATTACGTTTCATTACCACGACAATGATTAATAAAATGACATAACCGGTAGTTATTATTATTATTTTTTTAATAATAATAAAGCACGACGCAGACAACAACAACAACAACCGCAACCACAAAAAAAAACCCAAAATAAAATCATTAATAAAAAAGAGGAAATGAATGAAAGTCTAAAAAAAAACAATATGGCGACGACGATGAGTTTGTAAAGATTCGTGTAAAAAAAAAAAAAAATTAATTAAAGTGAATTATTATAAATATAACACGACCTATAATAACGTAACGAATGAACCAAAAAAAAAAAAAAGTGGAAGAAGAATGAAAGAGAGAGAGAGAGAGAGACTCGTGGCCGATTAATGATTAAATTAATTAAAATGGAAAACACGCGATCGATTCAATCGTCCAAAACTAGAGGAAGGAAGGAAGGAAGGAAGGAAGGTAGAGTAATAACAGGTTGTCGATAAATGTTTACATTACCCACCAGGTGGTAAATAACAGAAAAAAAAAAGATGCTGGGGATGATGAGATGATGAAACGAGATGAATTTTTTGTAACAAAAAAAAAATGAGAGGAAAACTCGTGGGAAAATATATACGATGATGTGAAAATGTTAAAATTTACGTAACGCGTCCAAGTTTTTTTTTTTATTACGGTTTAAATAACTTGAAATGAGAAAAAAATTGTTTAAATGTCGTGGTTTTAGAATTAGTTTTTTTTTTATTTAAAAAAAAAATTATTTTTACGTGGATAAAGAAAAATGTAAGTTAACTGAAAACAAAAGCGAAGGGTTTTAAATTTACGAAAAAAATTTGAAATTATTTATTATTCTATTGACACTTTTTGTTATTTTTAGGGTAGGGGGAGAAGGGGAGGGAGAAGGAAGGGTTACGTACGATATCGCAAACGAATTCACGTGGAATTAAATAAAATAATTTTTTTTTCTTATTTAAACACGTTCCTTCCTACGACGTTTGTGTGGGTTTGTCGACACGGACGGTCGTTTGTCGCACACCCGTCGTCGCCTACTTGTCCGTTATTATAATATGATCGGATAATTTCCCCCCCCTCCCTTTCCCCAACGAATGCGGTGGAAAAATTTTTTTTTATAAAGAAAAATCGTTAGCGATCGATATTACATCCGGTTGAGAAAAATAACGTGTCGTCGTGGAATTAAATAATTAAATTTATTCATTTCCTCTTTTCCCTCCCCCCCCCCTCGATAACGGAATAGTTTTTAAATTATAAACAATATTATAATCGTCAATTTAAATAATTCGTTATGATAATAATAATGATGATTTTTTAAACAAAATTTTCACTTTTCCGATGTAAATAAAAAAAAAAAGAAAAAAAATTTCTTAGAAATTTACGTCATTTGAAAAAAAACCAACACAAAAAAAAGAAAAGTCGATTTGACATAACCTAACCTGGTTAGATAATTATTCAAAAGGTTAATCAAAATAATAATAATAATAATAATAATAAACAAAGGAAAATGAATTCCTTTGAGAAAACTAAAAAAAAAAAAAAAAAAATTAAAATCGTTTATGTCGAATCGAATTAATAATTTAAAAAAAAAAAATTTATCATTATCATTATTATTATTTTTGTTTTTTGTTTTTTTTTTTTTTTTTCAGGTATCCTGAATCGAGGTTAGCAAAATTGTTCAATGGTAATATTCCAATCGTTTTAGATTCACTCAAACAACATTATTTCATAGATCGAGACGGTGGAATGTTCAGGCACATATTAAATTTCATGAGAAATTCAAGGCTTCTCATTCCGGAAAATTTTCAGGATTTAGACTTATTAATAGAAGAAGCGAGATATTTTGATATAACACGTAAGAAAATTTAAATATCATTTCCGGTTTTTCTTTTTTTTTTCGTGTCGCCATATCGACAAAACTTTTAATGCGACGATAATTTATACGTGTTTTACACGGCGTGCGTTACTACGTGTTTCCGCCCTCTTTAAAAAATTTTTCCTTTTTTCCTTTGTTAAAAAAAAATTACTTTTCTATCATTATTATTATTATTATTACAAAAAGGAACGGATGGACTTGGTTTTTCTTTTTTTAACTCATTATTATTATTATTAAAAACACTGTTATAACGCCGCTTTTCTTAATAGACGATAGGAGGGGAAAGGGGGCGGTAACGCCCAATCATTATTATTTACCAAGGAGAAGAACGATTTAAAAGTGGAGGAAAGGTAGGAGGAGAGGGGGGAAGTATAATTTTTGTGTTTGTTTATGCCCCGAAGAAAAATTTAAAAAAAAAAAAAACATCCAAGGCTCGAAGACAGATAATTTCAAATAAAATTATAATCAGACTCCCACAAGGCCGTGAAATGTTAACTAAGGTGTGTGTGCGTGTGTGCGTGAGTGCGTGTAAACCTCGAGGCGAAATATGGAAATAATAATGATAATGATAATGATAATAAATCGCGAAATAATCGATGAACAAGTTTTGAATTTGAATTTGATTTCCCGCGCAAAATGAAAAGACGACAGGAATTTTTTTTTTCTTTCTCGTTCCACGACTAAATGATTTTTCAAATGTATAAATTTTAAAAGAAAAATTTTAAATAGCCATCATAGCGTTAACAAAGTTGAAGGGGGATGGAGGTGGGGGAAGGGAGAGAAAGGGGAGTAGGTGAGGGGGTTCAGGGCCTAAAAGACTTGATTGGAACTGGAAACGTGTAAAGTTTATTTCCCTGAGGTTATTTGATGACGCGCATGCTCCTTTCACATTTTCAACTTCGTCCTTTTTTTTTGTTATACCCCCCAAAGCCTTCGATAACGATTTGCAGGAGCCTACTATAGAAGAATATATCACCCGAGGGGCGAATAAAGAGAATAAAATGGGGAGAAATGTTATATACGGCGGTTTGGAAGTCGAATCGAACGGGGTCAAAAGATCCGGTGATGAGAGGAGAAGAGGGGTAGAAAGAAAAAGACGTGGAAGGAAGGAGGAAGGAAGGAAGGAAGATAGTAGTAGTAGTAGATGACGACGTTAAACATCCATTAATTTTATTATTATTATTATTATTATTTTTAGCAATGTGTCGTCAATTAGAACAATTGAAAAAAGAAAGATTAAAAAGGGAAAAGGAAGGAAAAGACGCATCCCCCGTTTCCCATCATCATCATCATCATCAGCAGCAGCAGCCTTTTCAAATAACTCAGGGAAATCATTGCATAGGCAATAGCAAAAGTGTTAAACTGTCCAACAGCAACGATTCTCCGAGGAGCGTAGACGGTAACAGAACGACACCACATCAGCAACATGGAACGGATAGTTTCGAATGCGTTGCATTACACATAAGTCCAGATCTCGGTGAAAGGATAATGTTATCGGGAGATCGTTCCCTTTTGGATGAAGTTTTCCCGGAAGCAAATCAAGGATTGATTGATTCTCGTTCGGGTGTCGCATGGAATCAACACGATACGAGACACGTGATTAGATTTCCGTTAAACGGTTATTGCAAGCTTAATTCCGTTCAAGCCATCACGAGATTGTTAAACGCGGGTTTTAACGTTGCCGCGAGTAATGGCGGAGGGGTCGAAGGTCAACAGTTTTCCGAATATTTATTCGTACGTAAAGTTTATCCGATGTGACTGTGTTCAGAATATTTTTGATTTGATTTTTTTAAATTGCAAAATCCACCGGTTTACCTTTACGCCATTTTGAATTTTGCCAAACGTCGTCGCCGAAGGATAATTTAATTCGTACCCAGAGGCTATCATCCATTTCTCAAAAGGGATCTTCGAGACTCGATTCAAAACGCCCACCACCATTTTTATTTTTTCTTTTTTTCTTTCTTTTCCTTTTTATTTTTTTTATTAAACAAAAGAGAAAAAAAAAAAAAATTGTAATTTTATGGCCATGATCTCAAAGTCTAGAATTTTTTTTTTTTTTTTGTTATACTCAAAGAGGGCTGTGACCTTCCTCTCATGCACATTTTTTTTTTTTTTTTGCAGCGAAAAAGGAATTTTTCTAAATACACGACAACACGATTTTTTTTTTTTTTTTTTTTTCGAAAATTTTTCACGTGCATACAACGTAATTATGTTATTATTATCATTATCGAAAACCTTTTTCGTCATTTTTTTTATTTTTTATTTTCTTATCATTGTAAATATTATGTAAATATGTAAAAGTATATAAATATACGACCACTTATAATAATAATAATAATAATAATAATTTTATTAAATAAATAATTTGTTTTTATTAAATTTGTTTTTATTTATTTATTTATTTACATGACGAAATATAATAATAATGATTGAAATTATTTTTGTGGTCGTTGGTATTGTTAAAAAAATTTTGTTTTTTATTGTGGGAGGGGGAGGTAGGGGGAGAGAGGAGGGAAAGTAGAATGAATGGGATTTGAGCGCGAAATACATTTTAAGTTTTTAATGCGTGATGCTACTGACACGACAAAAACCCGCCGAAAAAAAATCATTTAAAAAAATTTTTACCGTTTTTTTTTTTTTTTTTCGGAAAATTCGATTGTTGTTTGTTTGTTTGTTTGTTTACCGTCGTTGTTGTTGAATTTTGTTCGGTAAAAAAAAAAAAGGAAAAAAAGGGAAAAAATTAATGATGAAATCGAAATAAATTAAAAACCGCCTCAAGATTTATTATTATTATTATTATTATTTTGATTTCGTTTCGTTCCTTTCGTACGCACAATACTAGACTAGATGGTTGTTTCGTTTCCTCGAAGGTTTTTCTCTTTTCCACCCTAACATCCTAAATACCTTCCGGGGCATACTCCCAATTGGTTCTAAGCTTAGTAGATATTGACTGGTTGGTCACCATGACTACATACCTTTTGGCTGTTGTAACTCAAGGTTATATAGTCCCTTATTTTTTTTTTTTTTTTTTTAATTCTTATTTTTATCAACTATTTTGTACCTTATAGCAATATTTTTTTCGATTTTTAAAAATTCATTTAAAACTAAATTTTTATAAGAAATTTTCTTTTTATTTTAAATTTACGTTTCGAAAAGAAAAAGAAAAAGAAAATTTCATTTTGTATAATCGATTTAATAATATCACGAAACATCGTTAAATTTATTTTACGGTGTAAAGTTTTTAGTAAAAAACACCGGAAATGACCGAATTTAAGCGTTTTTCAGGTGAATAAGCACGTGTTATATAGTAAAAGTGATACGACGACACGTTCGTTCGTTCGATGTAACTTTTCCCTCCTTTTCGAACGTTTGAAAAAAAGTAATAATAATGATAATAATAAATGGATTATTTTTTATTTGAAATAAAAGAAAAACTTACATATATTAACGTTCGCATTTTGACTTATTAATAATTACGATGATGATGATGATAATAATAATAATAATAGGTTAAAGTTTTAATTAAAAATTAAATTTTTTATTGACCGCCTGAAAATTTTCAACATATGCAAACTGCAATACAGGCAAATACTCAATGTTGCCTACGCGTTTATCAATGTTTACGTAAACGGCAAACGTCGTAAACATTATTATTATTTCAAAATGCGACGCTTATGTTTGCATAACGAAAAAATTGGAGAGAGAGAGAGAGAGAGAAAAAAAAGCAGAAAATTTTTTTTTCCGTAGGTTTTTTAAATTTTTTTTTTTTTTTGGACTATCGGAAAATATTTTGGATTAAATTAAAAAACATTCTACATCGATATTGAAATCGAATTTTTTTCGGGGAGAAGGATAGAAGGTAAGTGAGGGTGGGGGGGTCCTGAAACGGAATTAAAATAATAAAGTGTGTGTGTGTGTGTGCGAGTGCGAGTGTGCGTTTACCTTTGAATGTTTTTTTTTTTTTTTTAATGTCAAAATCCTTATTTAATTTTTCCTGTCGAATTTAACAAAACAAAATTAAAAAAAAAAAAAAAAAAAAAAAAAAACTTTCACACTCTTTTTCCCTTTCTCTCCCCCCTATCTCTCCCTCTCTTTCCCCCCCCCCTCTCTCTCTCTTTCTCTCTTTCCTTTCATCTTTTTCTCTTTTTAAAAATCTTTTCTGTCAAATTTTTAATTTGAAAACTTTTTTTTTTTTTTTTCTCTCTCCATTTTTTCTTCCTTTCTTTCTTTCTTTTTTTTTACATTAAAAAAAAAAAAAAAAAAAATGAGGGGAAAATATAAATCAACGTTAATAATAATAATAATAATAATAATAAAATTTATAATCCGTTCGGTTTGAATTTTGATTAAGTAAAAAATTAATTTTATTTTTCAAATTGAAATTTGTTGTTACAAAAACGTTTTAATTTTTTTATTTATTTTTTTTTTTTTGAGGGGGGGAGTGAGTGAGGGAGGTGGGAGGGAGGGAAGAGGGGAGGGAAACTTTTGCACGTAATTAAAAAAAAATATTTAAATTTAATCCGCGATTTGTTTTTACGACAAATTTTTTATTTTATCAGATACATGAGAAAATTTTATTATTTTTTATTTTCCACTCGATATTCATTTATTTATATGTATAAATTCGGTATTTAAAATTTTACGGTTCATAAAGTTAGTTCGAACGTCAGAGATTTCAGTAAAGATAATTTCAAATTCAAAACTTCCCGATTTGCCGGAGGAAAATTGAACAGTATGGAAAGGATTTTCCTAACCGAGGTACACTAAGCATTACTACGTCTTTAGGCCCTAAAATTTTACCAGGTCTCTTTTTCGTATCGCAAAAAAACGCCCCAAGGTATCAGGGGGTATATACGTATATTTATATAAATATATACATCCGTCTTTGTCTTATACTTTTTCCGTCTTTCTCTTTCTTTTTTTTTTTTTTAATACCTTCGAGTCATTTTCTTCCCACCCCCCATCTCTCTTTCCCTTCTTCTCCTTTACCATCACCATCATCATCATCATAATCATAATCATCTTCATTTCTTTTTTTCTCCGTAATATTTTACTCTTTCTTCTTATATTATTATCATCACACTCGATCCCCTCCCTCCCTCCCTTCCTCCCCTCCGTACCATCCCGTTCATTCTACATTTCGCATTTTCCTTCCTTATTTTCTTCCTTTTGTTTATAAAAAAAAAAAAATTTTTTATTTTCCTTACTTTTTCTCTTTCTTCTTCTTCTTTTTCGCCTTGTAAATTTTTTAATTTTTTATTCTTCTTCCTTTTTTCTTCTTTCTAAAGAAGGTACACACACGCAAATATGTTTAATTTTATTTTTTAATTTTTTTTTCTTCGAGATTCATCTTATTTAGAACAAAAAAAAGAAAAGAAAAGAAAGAAAATTTGAAAAATCACTTCAAGCTAATAAAAAAAAAGATTTAAATTAATATAGAGACTTTAAAACAAACAAAAGGGTTATAAAAAAATAAGAGCTGTCAGATGATCTTGTTAAAAAGGAAGGAAAAAAAAGGAAAAAAAGGAAAAAAAGGAAAAAAGGAAAAAGGAAGAAAAAAAGTTTCCCTTTCTATCTCCATTCATTTCGATGGTAACTTGATCATGATGAAAGGAAAATGGATTCTTCATTCTTTTATTATTAGAAATTAACAACAACAACAACAACAAAAAAAAAGTTTTGTTCTTTCTTTCTGTTTTTTTTTTGTTCTTTTTTGTTTTATTTTTTAGATTTTTTTGTTGTTCTTCTTCGTCTTCTTTTCTTCTTTCCTTCTTTCCTTTTTTTTTTTTTTTTTTTGATTATTTCTGAACTGACATTGTAATTTTTTTTACTCTTTTTCTTCCTTACAATTATTATTATTTTCACTCATAATGACGACGAATTGTTTTAATATTTGTCGGAGATTTTTCAACATTTATTCCAGGTACCTTATTTAATTCTAATTATAATTATTATTATTGACATTGATTTTTTTTTTTTAGTTAGCCCAGGAGAAGTACATTTCGTATTTACCTCCCCGCCTGGTAGCAGGAAGATTGTGGGACTCAACCGAAGTCACTACCCAACTAAAACTCCTGGATGTGCTTTCCTGCGCTTTTTTTTTACCGGGAAGGAGGGGTAGTTGCAGGAGTATGACCCGCATTTCAGCCTCAACCCCCCCCTCAAAGCAAAGGAATCATCAGATCCGCACTCGCGAGGGTGGGAGCGGATCCCCCATTGGCATAGCCGTTGCAGAGATCCGCTCCACCTGATTGAGATTCTTTTCTTCCAACGACAATCTGGGAGACATTCCCGAGGTTTCACTTTACGCCACGCCACGCAGTCCAAGGCTGGAGGCATCCACCCCCACCGCTTGAGAACCACCCAGCGAAAACGTAATCAATCAAGGTCTCGAGCCCGGAGAGGATCTCCCAACCAGAGCCCAACGACGCCGCCGTGGCGGAAGAGATCGTGAGGTCAATTACCGACTCGCCATTGACCCTCACGCAGGTTTTAGCACCCCTCGAATTGTGAATTATGAAGTCCACCCACTAAGTCAACAACCACCCCCTTGCATTAGTAGCGCGTCTCGACCATGCTTACCGTTGAAATGTCCGCTGATGAGAACAGATGTCGTTCACCCTTTTTGAGCAAGCCGACCTCACGCGACATGGCTCGCAAGAGGGTTTCAAAATCTTTTATCGGGCGGGTGATTGACGCGTTCACCGACATCAGCAACGCGTCCACCCAGCCCGCCAGAACGAAGCCATCCCCTTGGACAGCACCCTGGCTCTCGGGCTATTTTTTTTTTGTTGACCCAGGAGAAATGCGGTTACGTACTAACCTTTTCTTTTTAGGGAGAGAGTGTGGGGCTCGGTATGGGTTTAAAGAAAGCCTGACCGGGAACCCATACCCACTAAAACTCCTGGGAATGTCGCAATAGCGTGGCTTATATGAAGAGGGGGGGAGACGCTAGTGAGAACATACATTTCAGTCTCCCCTCTCCGGTAAGCCAGAACGTTACCGTTCAACACGATTCACTTATGGGGGAGATCCGAACTAATCTTCGTTCCGTCTTCACCTCGAAGATGAGAACGCATTTCCCAGGACGTTCGGCAGTCCCTTTCGGAAGTGTCCTCCGGCCCTTCGTTGTGGGGGATGGAAAGCTCGCCTCCTTCCAGAGAATGCGGCCGGGAGGGAGGATTTAGACTAAAACTTTGTCACCTGAATAAAGGGTATATTAAAGAAGAAAGTGAAGACGCTCGTTGACCGAATTCTCTTTTAACGGGTAACAAGGACTAAACGAGGGGCAAGACAGATAGAGGACACCGACCGGGACCGCCGATCTCCTGGAAATTAGAAAGAAGATTGACCGACGCGAAGCTTTCGTTCGTTGTTTTGATGAATACAAAAATCTACAACCGGAAAATTAATTAATTTTTGTTTTTACTACGATTACAGGGCTCACCAGTTGCTGCCGTTTGCGTCGATGCACCCAGACGACTCCTGGTATCCGGACACGAAGATTCCTCGTGCGTTTTGTACGACATTCGCGGGGGTAGAAACGTTCAATGTTTCAAACCTCATTCGTCAGACATAAGATCGATAAGGTTTTCACCGAGCGCTTATTACCTACTGACCGGAGGATACGATAACAAACTCGCCTTGAAGGATTTACAAGGAAGGTATTATTATTAATAACGTCGTGACAATAATGATGAACGATGACGTCATTAATCGGTTTGTTTTTTTTGTCTCCAGGGGATGCCACTTCCACCAGTGTCGTCGTCGCTCATCACCAAGACAAAGTTATTTCCGGAAGGTGGCATCCGACAGAATTTTCATTTTTGAGCACAAGCGCCGACAAGACGTGTACTCTGTGTGGGCTTTACTCTCACCATTTGAAACCACCGTAAAACACCGAGCGTTAGGATTTCGCGAATATGAAATAATGTTTTCTCTCTCTCTCTCTCTCCTCACGTGAGCTCTCTTAAATTTGTAAATATTATTATTATTATCATCATTCTCAGGCTGTTGTACTCACCGTCATAGTATTTCCAGAACTTGAAAGTAATTTTAAAAAGAAAAGAGCATCGTAATATCATAATCACCATCTAGTCAGAAATTTCTAGAAATAATTTTCTTATTATCGGAAAAGTGTCATCGCCACTAACCGAACGAACGCTTTTACCGCTTTTCGGCAATAAAATATAAATGAAAGACGAAGAATTGGAGGAAATCGTTAGCTAGAGCATGAAAAAGAGAAAAAGGTCGGAAAAACCGGGAGGGAAAAAAAAACGGGAACGTGTTCGTATTTATATACATAAATTTGTAAATTTTTTCGTTAGGTTGTCACACGGATCGAACGCCAGAACGCATCGAACGTCGTCGCGCGCGGAATCCAAAAGTTTTTCTATTTTATTTTTTATGTTTCGTTTTCAGCAGTTATTATCACAAAAAAAAATGAGGTAGTGGCAGGGGAGTAGTGGGGGCCGGGAGTTAGTGGCGTGCTCCTGTAATCCAGCTACTTGGAGGCCGGGTGCAGCAGATGACTCTGATCGTGTAATTCGGATCCTACTTGTTGCTCATTGTTTAAAACGGTCGGCGGGAGCACCTCGGGGTCCCACCTAGTGTTTTCGTCGGCCAACAGGGTAATTAGAGATCATTTTTCTCATTCAAGAATCATAACATATAATTTGTCGGTAGGATAGGATATTATTTGTAGGTAGTCCCTTAGGGCACCAAGGAACCATAAAACATACTGGCAAAAACAGTGAAAAAAAAAAAAAATCCTTACCAATGAATATGGATAAATCAAGAACTCCTGCTATATCCTTTATTAATGAAGACAAAATCTGCGTAGGCAAAAAAAAAACCTGGACATTTAAAGGATTTGTTACTTTAGGAAAAAGAACAATGAACGACGGGAAAAATACTATTATAACATATTTTGCTATATTTTTAGTGTGAAATTCTATTTTAATTTTATTTGAAGGTAGAAATAGCTCGGGGGTTCTCCGTGCGGGTCGCCGGTTGTTAGGGGTACGCCCTTTCGTTGGGGAACCGAAACTGGTAGGATGGGGGGAACCTCCGCGTGCCAGCCGGGAACGAACGGCTCCGCCAGTAGCTCTCGGTAGGCATGGGGAAGTTTCTCCAAATTAATTTAAACAGGTGCAGGGGGCTCAGGACCTTTTGCTAAACTTGATAGGGACGTGGAGCATCGAAGTCGCGATGATCTTGGAGCCTTACGTCTTTCCGTCAGGGGGAGGGGGTCGTCGCGCCGGTACTCGGTTCGCATCCGAGGTCGGCGTGGCCGCGATACTATTCTCGAGCTCGGTCAAAACGCCGAGGCCTCGAGAGCTGTCCCGGGGAGAGGGTTTCGTTCTGGTGGGATGGGGAGACACGGTACTGGCGTCGGTTTACGCGTCGAGCGCAAGCGGCCGAAATACTGGTGGACGGACGAGATAGGGTCGGTTCGGGGATAGGAAACGGGAACTCCTCCGCCGTGGAGGACATTACAAAGAAATCGTGACCAACGCAATTTTGCGTTTTTACTCGATGGTAAGTAGGTAGAACGCGGATGAAACAACAGAAAATTTTTATAAACTTTTTACATTTGTCTTTACTAATTGTTATTATTTTTTTTTTCTTTCATTTAGGAAAGGACCAGTAAAGACGAGCCGGTACATTCAGTAGTGACAGTATCAGACAGCGAAACAAGATGATGTCTACCTTTTGGAGAGGAGAGAGAGGTGACAAAAACGTTTCTGTTATATTTTCAAATAATTTAAATAATGGCTACGATTTCGTTTTGGAAAAAAGTACGAAAAAGCGAGAAGGCAAGAAGGGGAGAGGGAGGAAGGGAGGGAGGGAAAGGCGAGAAAGAGGAATAATTAGAAAAAATCAGGTTCGGTTGTTTGTCGTCATAGAAGGGACCTCGTTTTAAACCTGTAATTAAATTTTGAGTGATGATTGAACGTTTGATTTATATTTGGCCACGTTTATATTATATACATATATATGTATAAAATATATGTATGTATATTTTTCTTAATCGTGACACATAAACTACTAAATTTGCCACAAACGATTATTAAGTTTTCCGTTTTTTTTTTTCAAATTTATAATGATAATAATAATAATAATAATAATATAGTAATATATGTATTTATTCTCTCAAATATATTATTTAAAAAAAAAATAAAATTTGTTTTTTTTTTTTCCCACCATGCATGTTTGGTTATATCATTCATTTATTCCCATAAAATAAAAACTTAGAAGAAATTTTTATACAAATTGGGTTATGCAACTGGCAATACGCAAAACCCGACAAATTGCATAACTCAAAAAAGTAAGGCGAACAGAAAAAATCGAAAAAATTCAAAAATCCTTAAAAATTGTGGTTATGCAACTGGCAATACGCGATAATACGACAAATTGCATAACTCACAAAAGTAAGGCGGACGAAAAAATATCAAGAAAAATGAGTGAAAAATTGGCTTCGAGTATCAGTAAAACATAATATTTAGGAGGTCTCAATTTTTCGATAGTTTCGCTTCGCTTCAACGCCTTGCATTTAGAGTATATGCAATTTTCAGTACAATTTTTAACCAATGGCGTGCTTTGTATACATAACGAGAAATTAATGGCGCTCGCCATTCTTACTCGTGATTGGTCAGAAAAAAAATCACATATTTTTCATGTTTAACTTATGTATTAATAGGAATAAAATTTAAATTATGAAATAACTATGTTTTAAAGCAAAATTGTGTATATGTATATATTAAATGTGACCAAGGATGGAGAAACGAATTTAAAATAAAAAAAAATAATAATAATAAGGATAATAAATAAATTTTATTTAATTTTTATTTATTTATTTATTTATTATTATTATTATTATGTAAAAATATTTATTCGTGGCCGTATTATAAAAGCATGTTCGGTTGTTCATCTCGTTGTGTGTTATGTTCGGTTCGTTCTTTATATTATAAGTCGCAAATTAATACTAAAATTAATTTACAGTTTATTTCTTGTGACGTGTTAAATGCTCAGCATAGACTTTTTCACAAAATAAAAGTAAAGGTTATTTTAACTCGCGAACAAACACTTAGAAACTATCACTAAACCAAAACTAAAATTAAAGAAACGGATAAGAATTCAATATAATAAACAAGTATCGAAAGAACGCGTGCAAAGCTGTGAAGCTTCCCTTTATAACCTCAATTTTTCATTAGTCAATTGTTTCGAATGTCCAACAATCTAAACGAGCAAATACTTGCAAATAAAACAAAAGAAAGAGTTTCTAGAAGCTTCGCTTCTAAAGAAGAACAATTTGAGTTCATCGTTAGTCTTTTGTTTATAAAAAAATTGAAAAATGTGAACATTGAGTGCGGGATCATAACAATATATATATATTTACAAGGCCAAAACTGTATTCTATTACTGGAACAGCTAATGTGCCAATGGAGTTTAACTTATTTCTTCCATTCAGTTCCGACTGTAATATGAGCCTCAATCTTTTAAAATATTCTTTCTTTAATCGAGGTTTAATTTCCTTGTTGGCTACCCCAAAATTTTCTTCAATCCCCAGATATTTGTATGTTGATCCAGGGTCCAGTTCTTCAATAAGTTCTTCTTCGGAGTCTTCTATATTTTCCTTCCGTTTTAACTTTCCACTGACAATATTAACTCTGGCACATTTTTCCAAACCAAATTTCAAGTTGATGTCAGAGGAAAAAGTTTGAACCGTCCTTAGCATTTTATTTAACTCCTCTTCATTTTTGCATAAATTTTTAAGTCATCCATACACAGCATATGGGTGATTTTCCTGCCTCCCGGTACCAACTCATATCCTTCAGTCGCAGGAGTATAACTCCCATTTCAGCCTCAACCTCAACCCTCTCTCAAAGCCGAAATCATCAGATCCGAACTCGCAAAGGTGAGAGCAGATTCCCCTCCGGCATAGGCTGTTGCAGAGATCTGCTCCACCCAATTGGGATACTCCCCTCAACCATGTGAGAGGCATTCCTGAGGTATCACTTTCGGTCCTGCCTCCCATAATTACACATGTACATATACATACATAATTTAATACAGTATTCATGTTAGAGTGAATTCATATTGTTATGTTCGGTTCGTTCTTTATATTATAAGTAACGAACAAGCACTTAAAACTATCACTATAACAAAATTAATATTAATGGATAAGAACTTAATACAGCTAGACTAAAATCAAATGAACACGTGCAAAGCTGTGTAGCTTCCCTATATTACTTCGGTCTTTTGCTACTCAATTGTTTCGAACGTTCAACAATGCAGACGAGCAAACACTTGCAAAAGAAAAAGTTTCTAGAAGCTTCGCTTCTAAAGAAGAACAATTTGAGTTCATCACCAGTCTTTTGTTTATAAAAAATTGAAAAATGTGAATATTGAGTACGGGATCATAACAATATTCAGATAAATGAGAAACATTTGATCTTTCAGAGACTATCCTACGATAATCCCAACAGTGAAAATTTCTTTCGTCTAATTGAAGATATTTTGTGCAAAGGTTTAATTCTTTGTTCCAATCAGGTTTGGGTAAATTGTCCAATATCCATATTCTATGATGCCAACTACCATAGGATTTTGGATTTACTCTCAGGCACTGTTCTGTCAATTGTAAATCTTTTTTCAATAGTTTTTGATAACTTTCCAAATCCTCGTCGTTTTTAAACGACAAAAATATTTCTCTTCTATAATTCCATAATGTTATTATATCCGGATTTCTTGTTAATAAATTACCGGTGAGATTTAAACCTTCTTCGAAGAACGTTTTTCTGAATGAATTTTTTAATGAATATTTGATTCATTATTTTTTTAAATTCTATTGCCTTTTTCTGTTTCTCTTGCCTTGCGATTTCTTTTTGTTCTTCTGTCGTTTTTATTTTGACTCTCCCGTGCATTTTGTAATTTCTTTAAAAACAAATTTTACGATTTTTATTTGAAATTAATACAGGAAAAATAACTCACAATGGGAAATAGTAAAAATAATAGTAATATATGTAAACAACCATAGACATCAATTTAAACTTAATTATATCAATGGTAAATAAAGTGTCATTAGAAAAATGTATTTCACTTTAACGTGGAACTTATAAAAATATGGAAGCTTTTAAAGTAGCCAATACATAAATATTTTCGTTAAATAATTTGTTTTATGTAAATTATTGGTTTGGCCAGTAAGTAACTGCGCATTTTACCAACAGATAGTTTGTCCGGTTTTCTGAGTACGTTTACGTTTATGTACAAACATGAACTTTTGGTATGTTATTACTTGGTTCCTTCCATAACATTCAGTACCAATAAAAAAATATATTAACAATAACAATTTAAAAGCAATATATATATATATATATATATATATATATTGCTTTTAAATTTTGGTACTGAATATTCATGTAT
>NW_002987859.1:327648-374906 GCF_000006295.1 Pediculus humanus corporis | reverse complement strand
AAATTTTGGTACTGAATATTCATGTATTGGCTACGTTAAAAGCTTCCATATTTTTATAAGTTCCACGTTAAAGTGAAATACATTTTTCTAATGACACTTTATTTACCATCGATATAATTAAGTTTAAATTGATGTCTATGGTTGTTTACATATATTACTATTATTTTTACTATTTCCCATTGTGAGTTATTTTTCCTGTATTAATTTCAAATAAAAATCGTAAAATTTGTTTTTAAAGAAATTACAAAATGCACGGGAGAGTCAAAATAAGAACGACAGAAGAAGAAAAAGAAATCGCAAGGCAAGAGAAACAGAAAAAGGCAATAGAATTTAAAAAATAATGAATCAAATATTCATTAAAAAATTCATTCAGAAAAACGTTCTTCACAAATTCACGACGAAGAAGGTTTAAATCTCACTGGTAATTTAATAACAGGAAATCCGGATATAATAACATTATGGAATTATAGAAGAGAAATATTTTTGTCGTTTAAAAACGACGAGGATTTGGAAAGTTATCAAAAACTATTGGAAAAAGATTTACAATTGACAGAACAGTGCCTGAGAGTAAATCCAAAATCCTATGGTAGTTGGCATCATAGAATATGGATATTGGACAATTTACCCAAACCTGATTGGAACAAAGAATTAAACCTTTGCACAAAATATCTTCAATTAGACGAAAGAAATTTTCACTGTTGGGATTATCGTAGGATAGTCACTGAAAGATCAAATGTTTCTCATTTATCTGAATATTGTTATGATCCCGTACTCAATATTCACATTTTTCAATTTTTTATAAACAAAAGACTGGCGATGAACTCAAATTGTTCTTCTTTAGAAGCGAAGCTTCTAGAAACTTTTTCTTTTGCAAGTGTTTGCTCGTCTGCATTGTTGAACGTTCGAAACAATTGAGTAGCAAAAGACCAAAGTAATATAGGGAAGCTACACAGCTTTGCACGTGTTCATTTGATTTTTAGTCTAGCTGTATTAAGTTCTTATCCATTAATATTAATTTTGTTATAGTGATAGTTTAAGTGCTTGTTCGTTACTTATAATATAAAGAACGAACCGAACATAACAATACGCATTCACTCTCACATGAATACTGTATTAAATTATGTATGTATATGTACATGGGTAATTATGGGAGGCAGGACCGAAAGTGATACCTCGGGAATGCCTCCCACATGGTTGAGAGGAGTATCCCAATTGGGTGGAGCAGATCTCTGCAACAGCCTATGCCGGAGGGGAATCTGCTCTCACCTTTGCGAGTTCGGATCTGATGATTACGGCTTTGAGAGAAGGGTTGAGGTTGAGACTGAAATGGGAGTTATACTCCTGCGACTGAAGGATATGAGTTGGTACCGGGAGGCAGGAAAATCACCCATATGCTGTGTATGGATGACTTAAAAATTTATGCAAAAAATGAAGAGGAGTTAAATAAAATGCTAAGGACGGTTCAAACTTTTTCCTCTGACATCAACTTGAAATTTGGTTTGGAAAAATGTGCCAGAGTTAATATTGTCAGTGGAAAGTTAAAACGGAAGGAAAATATAGAAGACTCCGAAGAAGAACTTATTGAAGAACTGGACCCTGGATCAACATACAAATATCTGGGGATTGAAGAAAATTTTGGGGTAGCCAACAAGGAAATTAAACCTCGATTAAAGAAAGAATATTTTAAAAGATTGAGGCTCATATTACAGTCGGAACTGAATGGAAGAAATAAGTTAAACTCCATTGGCACATTAGCTGTTCCAGTAATAGAATACAGTTTTGGCCTTGTAAATATATATATATTGTTATGATCCCGCACTCAATGTTCACATTTTTCAATTTTTTTATAAACAAAAGACTAACGATGAACTCAAATTGTTCTTCTTTAGAAGCGAAGCTTCTAGAAACTCTTTCTTTTGTTTTATTTGCAAGTATTTGCTCGTTTAGATTGTTGGACATTCGAAACAATTGACTAATGAAAAATTGAGGTTATAAAGGGAAGCTTCACAGCTTTGCACGCGTTCTTTCGATACTTGTTTATTATATTGAATTCTTATCCGTTTCTTTAATTTTAGTTTTGGTTTAGTGATAGTTTCTAAGTGTTTGTTCGCGAGTTAAAATAACCTTTACTTTTATTTTGTGAAAAAGTCTATGCTGAGCATTTAACACGTCACAAGAAATAAACTGTAAATTAATTTTAGTATTAATTTGCGACTTATAATATAAAGAACGAACCGAACATAACACACAACGAGATGAACAACCGAACATGCTTTTATAATACGGCCACGAATAAATATTTTTACATAATAATAATAATAATAAATAAATAAATAAATAAAAATTAAATAAAATTTATTTATTATCCTTATTATTATTATTTTTTTTTATTTTAAATTCGTTTCTCCATCCTTGGTCACATTTAATATATACATATACACAATTTTGCTTTAAAACATAGTTATTTCATAATTTAAATTTTATTCCTATTAATACATAAGTTAAACATGAAAAATATGGTATTTTTTTTTCTGACCAATCACGAGACAGAATGGCGAGCGCCATTAATTTCTCGTTATGTATACAAAGCACGCCATTGGTTAAAAATTGTACTGAAAATTGCATATACTCTAAATGCAAGGCGTTGAAGCAAAACGAAACTAACGAAAAATTGAGACCTCCTGAATATTATGTTTTACTGATACTCGGAACCAATTTTTCACTCATTTTTCGTGATTTTTTTTCGTTCGCCTTACTTTTGTGAGTTATGCAATTTGTCGGGTTTTGCGTATTGCCAGTTGCATAACCCAATTTGTATAAAAATTTCTTCTAAGTTTTTATTTTATGGGAATAAATGAATGATATAACCAAACATGCATGGTGGGAAAAAAAAAAAACAAATTTTATTTTTTTTTTAAATAATATATTTGAGAGAATAAATACATATATTACTATATTATTATTATTATTATTATTATTATTATCACTATTAAACACGACAAGACTCTTATTTGTCGGGGTTTTTAAGTATTTATCCCAGGTTTCTACCCGATTCCTTAGGGACAAATACTCGAATTTCGGTGGTGTTACTTATAATATTTTCCGAAGAATGTGGGCCGTCCCACATAGTGCGATTTCCTGGATGGTTTCTTCTTTTAGGTTCTTCAAAATCTTCTTTAAATTTCCTTTCATTGAATGTGGTGGCATGGCTCCCAGTGATGCTCCCACGATGACCGGAATCGTTTCTGTTTTTGTTTCCCACATCCTGGCTATTTCAATTTCCAAATTTCTATATTTCAGCCTTTTGTCTGCTTCTTTGGCTGTCTCGTGTTTTTTTCTGCCGGCACGGATACCTCAATTAACTTACACCATTTTTCCGCATTATGCCTGAGGATGTTATCCGGCTTGTTCGCTGTTATTATTATTATTATTATTATAAATTTGAAAAAAAAAAACCGGAAAACTTAATAATCGTTTGTGGCAAATTTAGTAGTTTATGTGTCACGATTAAGAAAAATATACATACATATATTTTATACATATATATGTATATAATATAAATGTGGCCAAATATAAATCAAACGTTCAATCATCACTCAAAATTTAATTACAGGTTTAAAACGAGGTTTCTTCTATGACGACAAACAACCGAACCTGATTTTTTCTAATTATTCCTCTTTCTCGCCTTTTCCTCCCTCCCTTCCTCTTTTTGCCTTCTCGCTTTTTCGTACTTTTTTCCAAAACGAAATCGTAGCCATTATTTAAATTATTTGAAAATATAACAGAAACGTTTTGCACCTCTACTCTCCTCTCCTCCTCCCGCGCACAGGAAAAATCCAAAAGGTAGACATCATCTTGTTTCGCTGTCTGATACTGTCACTCCTGAATGTGCCGGCTCGTCTTTACTGGTCCTTTCCTAAATGAAAGAAAAAAAAAAATAATAACAATTAGTAAAGACAAATGTAAAAAGTTTATAAAAATTTTCTGTTGTTTCATCCGCGTTCTACCTACTTACCATCGAGTAAAAACGCACGTATTTTTTCTCTCTCTCTCTCATTTTCACCTTTTCTCCACCTATCAATCTTGCAAAAAAGAAATCGTGAATTTAAATATTATCGTTCTAACCCTAAAAGGAAACTTTTTTTATTTGGAATACTTCGTACGAGAAAAACTACAAAAAAAAAACGTTTCGAATGATATCGTCGCGTTAAAATCATCGTACAATTAGCAGACGATGAAAATTATATATAGAAAATTATCGGTACTAATAATAATAATAATAATATTAAGTTCATCAATCAAACTGTCAGATGAGCGAAAAACCTCACATTATTGAATTACATTTTATACTTATTTTAGTTTTTCTTATACTTTGACTAACATTAATAATAATAATAATAATAATATTATTGACGACAATATCGACAGTGATAATAATAATAAAATTATCTAAAATCAATCATCGAGTCATGAAATTAAAATAAATAAATAAAAAATTTTAAAAAATAGCATTTTTTTAGATTATTATTTCTCTTAACCTAATTCATTTTTTTCTCCTTTATCCTCTCTACCCCCCGCAAACGACGACGTCATTTCCGTTCTATACGAAAAACCAAAAGATAAGATTAAAAAACGAAAAGAAAAACTCGAATTTCCCAAGCATTGTGCGCTGCGAAAATCATTTCGACCGAAAATTCTTTTTTTTCCTATTTTCGTCTTCCTTTTCCTTTTCTTTTCCTTTTGGTTTCTTCTTTTTCCACCTCCTCCTCCTCCTCCTTCTTCTTTTTTCCTCTTTCCAATCAATCGTCTTCGTCTTCGTCATCGCTATTCGTGTACTTTGGTTGAGTTTTCCTCCTTCTCGTGCTTCCTCTTCCCTCTCCTCCTCTTCCACCTTTTCCACTTTTTATTTTTATTTTCATTCTAACGGATTCCGATTCGGAATTTCCATCCTCATCGTCCACCGTCTGAAAATTTAAAAAATCAAAATAAATAAAATTTGACAAATAATAAAATCCGAACGACGGGATTCTCTCATCATCACCTTTATCTTCTCATCCGTTTCCGCATCCTGTTCCAATCTTTGTCTCGCGTTCGTAAACACGGATTGAAGGACGATTAAATCTTCGTGTATGAGAGAAGCTTCTTCGTTGTATATTTGAGCATTTTTACACATTTGAGTAAAATCCTTTTCCAAATCGTCAAAATCCGAATACTGAAACAACAATGACAAGAGTCAGAATGAAACTTTTCCCCCCTTTTTTTCTATTTCCCCCCACCTCCTCCCCCCAGCTTACTTTTCCATCTTCTATCCTGTTAAATATTTTCTTTATATCCAAAGGTTTATTTATTATGTCGTAATAATCCGGTAATTTATTTTTAGAAGGTAATTTCATGAAAGGTTCGCTGAGAATTTCCTTCCATGGCTAAAATTAAATCAACAAAAAAGTTAAACACGAGAGAGAGAGAGAGGAGAGGTCATTAGGTCAATGTTTGATTACCTTTCTTTCCGCTTCTAATTTTTGCTGTTTCTCAAGTTTTTCAGTTGCTCTTGCTTCTCTCAAACCTTGATGTTTGGTTCGTTTGTACGCTTTTACATTGACGGCAGTTTCTAGCGTGGTATAGCGACGCGTACAAGCTATAAATTAAAAAGAAATTTACAAGAAAATTTGTTTAAATTTAATGAAAAATAATTTTACTAACTTCGCTTTTTAACTGCCTTTGAAAATTTAAAAGTCTCAATGACCTCAATTCGATTTCGAAGCTCGAAGTTTTAAATCTTCAGCCATCAAAGTTGGTAAATTGTTAAGTACGTCGATTCTCATTGCGATCCGAGCTGCTTTCCTACAAAGTTGATGCAAAGCAAAATGTTAATCGTCCCGAATTGTCACGTGATAAAAATTCCAACAGGTAAAAGAAGCCAATTTTACCTGTTTTCTCTTTCTTGAAGAATTGTGAGAGGATCTAATCCCATGGTGTAGTGACTCGATTTTGTTTGGCCGGCGTTTGACCGGGCTGGGGTACGGCCGTCGTTGTTCCAGGTCGCACGGTCGTGGGAGGAAGAGATCCGTGTTGAGGTTAAACGATACCTCCAGGTTCTAAAATATTAAAATTACCGGATTTCTTATGGGATCTTCTTGTTTTCCAAGCATTTCTTAAATTCCATGCAAAATATATGGAAAAAAAATGTACTTGAAATGCGGCCAATATGAAAACATACCATAGTAAACCATAGGGTAAACCTTGCCACAATATAATATCATCATTTACTCCTGATCTAAGATAAGTCCAAACTTCATGGAAATAATACATGGCGCCAAATAACGTGGTACCAAAACCGAATATTATAATTCCATATATATATATTGATTAATAACGTGTATTTTATTTTTTTTAATTGCTGACAGGCCAAAAAAAGTGACAATTATTGAAAGACACCATAAATGTTCCCAGAGTTGGGGTTTTGGTACTTGAAGTTCTTCTATTTCCAAAATGAATATATCTAATCTATCGAGGA
The DNA here is from genome assembly GCF_000006295.1 of Pediculus humanus corporis. NCBI lineage: Eukaryota > Metazoa > Arthropoda > Insecta > Psocodea > Pediculidae > Pediculus > Pediculus humanus. The sequence goes on along the minus strand of NW_002987859.1, from coordinate 368,392 downwards.
TGTCTGGTAATAGTTTTGCAAACATGGCAAAAAAAAGTAAGTAATGGAAGAAAATACAATATTTTAATCCTGATTTGTTTAGTACACTGAAAAGAAAAGAAAAAAAAAACAATTAATTATTGTATATCAGTCTATAAATAATGATTTAATTTCTTAAACTTTTTAAGAAACTTTTCTGTAGTATCATTTTCCTTTTTTCATAAAACTCTTTAGTTTTAGGAGCAAAAAACTGGTCCAATGCAGTTTTGACAACCTCATTGTCATTTTGGAATTTTTGTCCATTCAAAAAATTTTTTAGGGATCAGAAAAAATAATACTCACTTCGAACTAAGTCGGGACTATAAGGAGAGTGAGGCAAAACATTCCAGCCAAGCTCTAGTAGTGTTTGTCCAGTGGCTAAAGATGGGGAGGGCCTGGCATTATCGTGGTGAAAGACAATTCCTTTGTTATTGGCTAGCTATGGTCGTTTTTCTTGGATGGTATCATTTAAATTTGTCAATTGTCGAATGTAAACCTCTGAATTTATGGTCTGACTTTGTGGCAGCAGCTCAAAGTCGACTATGACTTTGTAATCCCACCAAAATGATAACAATAACTTTTTTGGTGAATGTCAGCCTTAGAAGTTCTAAGGTGCCTGTTTCCTTGCCTAGACCAGGATCTTTTTCTCAAAAAGTCATCATAAACAACCTACTTTTCATCTCCGGTGACCATTCTTTCAAAAAAGGGTCATTCGCATTGCATTTAAGAAGCATATCGCAAAGACCCATCAAGCTTCTTTTGGTACCCAAGACGCCGCAGACGGTTTTTGACGCACGTATGTGACTCATCTAGCTTCTTTACAATGTCCTTAGTCGAACTATGCCGATCATAATCAATGAGGGCCTTTATTTGCTCATCATTAACCTCCAATGGACGCCCGGAGCACTCCTCATTTTTCAAAGGAAAATCTCCAGAACGGAATTTCGCAAACCAGTTTTGACACTGCCGTTCTATTAAGGTTTCATCCCCCTACACGGCCCACAACTTTTTATTGGCTTGTGAAGCATTAACACCCTTTCAGAAATAAAAAAGCAAAATATGAAGGAAATGCTCGCTTTGGCTCCCCATGTTTAAATGTCTTTTGCTCGCGCACTATTTAAGAGTTCAATGAAATTTTGGTACTGAATGTTACAGAAGGAACCAAGTAATAACATACCAAAAGTTCATGTTTGTACATAAACGTAAACGTACTCAAAAAACCGGACAAACTATCTGTTGATAAAATGCGCAGTTACTTACTGGCCAACCCAATAATTTACATAAAACAAATTATTTAACGAAAATATTTGTGTATTGGGTACGTTAAAAGCTTCCATATTTTTATAAGTTCCACGTTAAAGTGAAATACATTTTTCTAATGACACTTTATTTACCATCGATATAATTAAGTTTAAATTGATGTCTATGGTTGTTTACATATATTACTATTATTTTTACTATTTCCCATTGTGAGTTATTTTTCCTGTATTAATTTCAAATAAAAATCGTAAAATTTGTTTTTAAAGAAATTACAAAATGCACGGGAGAGTCAAAATAAGAACGACAGAAGAAGAAAAAGACATCGCAAGGCAAGAGAAACAGAAAAAGGCAATAGAATTTAAAAAATAATGAATCAAATATTCATTAAAAAATTCATTCAGAAAAACGTTCTTCACAAATTCACGACGAAGAAGGTTTAAATCTCACTGGTAATTTAATAACAGGAAATCCGGATATAATAACATTATGGAATTATAGAAGAGAAATATTTTTGTCGTTTAAAAACGACGAGGATTTGGAAAGTTATCAAAAACTATTGAAAAAAGATTTACAATTGACAGAACAGTGCCTGAGAGTAAATCCAAAATCCTATGGTAGTTGGCATCATAGAATATGGATATTGGACAATTTACCCAAACCTGATTGGAACAAAGAATTAAACCTTTGCACAAAATATCTTCAATTAGACGAAAGAAATTTTCACTGTTGGGATTATCGTAGGATAGTCGCTGAAAGATCAAATGTTTCTCATTTATCTGAATATTGTTATGATCCCGTACTCAATATTCACATTTTTCAATTTTTTATAAACAAAAGACTGGTGATGAACTCAAATTGTTCTTCTTTAGAAGCGAAGCTTCTAGAAACTTTTTCTTTTGCAAGTGTTTGCTCGTCTGCATTGTTGAACGTTCGAAACAATTGAGTAGCAAAAGACCGAAGTAATATAGGGAAGCTACACAGCTTTGCACGTGTTCATTTGATTTTTAGTCTAGCTGTATTAAGTTCTTATCCATTAATATTAATTTTGTTATAGTGATAGTTTTAAGTGCTTGTTCGTTACTTATAATATAAAGAACGAACCGAACATAACAATATGAATTCACTCTAACATGAATACTGTATTATATTATGTATGTATATGTACATGTGTAATTATGGGAGGCAGGACTGAAAGTGATACCTCGGGAATGCCTCCCACATGGTTGAGGGGAGTATCCCAATTGGGTGGAGCAGATCTCTGCAACGGCCTATGCCGGAGGGGAATCTGCTCTCACCTTTGCGAGTTCGGATCTGATGATTTCGGCTTTGAGAGAAGGGTTGAGGTTGAGGCTGAAATGGGAGTTATACTCCTGCGACTGAAGGATATGAGTTGGTACCGGGAGGCAGGAAAATCACCCATATGCTGTATATGGATGACTTAAAAATTTATGCAAAAAATGAAGAGGAGTTAAATAAAATGCTAAGGACGGTTCAAACTTTTTCCTCTGACATCAACTTGAAATTTGGTTTGGAAAAATGTGCCAGAGTTAATATTGTCAGTGGAAAGTTAAAACGGAAGGAAAATATAGAAGACTCCGAAGAAGAACTTATTGAAGAACTGGACCCTGGATCAACATACAAATATCTGGGGATTGAAGAAAATTTTGGGGTAGCCAACAAGGAAATTAAACCTCGATTAAAGAAAGAATATTTTAAAAGATTGAGGCTCATATTACAGTCGGAACTGAATGGAAGAAATAAGTTAAACTCCATTGGCACATTAGCTGTTCCAGTAATAGAATACAGTTTTGGCCTTGTAAATATATATATATTGTTATGATCCCGCACTCAATGTTCACATTTTTCAATTTTTTTATAAACAAAAGACTAACGATGAACTCAAATTGTTCTTCTTTAGAAGCGAAGCTTCTAGAAACTCTTTCTTTTGTTTTATTTGCAAGTATTTGCTCGTTTAGATTGTTGGACATTCGAAACAATTGACTAATGAAAAATTGAGGTTATAAAGGGAAGCTTCACAGCTTTGCACGCGTTCTTTCGATACTTGTTTGTTATATTGAATTCTTATCCGTTTCCTTAATTTTAGTTTTTGTTGAGTGATAGTTTCTAAGTGTTTGTTCGCGAGTTAAAATAACCTTTACTTTTATTTTGTGAAAAAGTGTATGCTAAGCATTTAACACGTCACAAGAAATAAACTGTAAATTAATTTTAATATTAATTTGCGACTTATAATATAAAGAACGAACCGAACATAACACACAACGAGATGAACAACCGAACATGCTTTTATAATACGGCCACGAATAAATATTTTTACATAATAATAATAATAATAATAAATAAATAAATAAAAATTAAATAAAATTTATTTATTATTCTTATTATTATTATTTTTTTAAATTTTAAATTCGTTTCTCCATCCTTGGTCATATTAAATATATACATATACAAAATTTTGCTTTAAAACATAGTTATTTCATCATTTAAATTTTATTCCTATTAATACATAAGTTAAACATGAAAAATATGTGATTTTTTTTCTGACCAATCACGAGTAAGAATGGCGAGCGCCATTAATTTCTCATTATGTATACAAAGCACGCCATTGGTTAAAAATTGTACTGAAAATTGCATATACTCTAAATGCAAGGCGTTGAAGCGAAACGAAACTATCGAAAAATTGAGACCTCCTGAATATTATGTTTTACTGATACTCGGAACCAATTTTTCACTCATTTTTCTTGATTTTTTTTCGTCCGCCTTACTTTTTTGAGTTATGCAATTTGTCGTGTTCTCGCGTATTGCCAGTTGCATAACCACAATTTTTAAGGATTTTTGAATTTTTTCGATTTTTTCCGTCCGCCTTACTTTTTTGAGTTATGCAATTTGTCGGGTTTCGCGTATTACCAGTTGCATAACCCAATTTGTATAAAAATTCTGTTCTTTTAAGTTTTTCTTTTATGGGAATAAATGTATGATATAACCAAACATGCATGGTGGGAAAAAAAAAAAACAAATTTTATTTTTTTTTTAAATAATATATTTGAGAGAATAAATACATATATTACTATATTATTATTATTATTATTATTATCATTATAAATTTGAAAAAAAAAAAAAAAAAAAAAACGGAAAACTTAATAATCGTTTGTGGCAAATTTAGTAGTTTATGTGGCACGATTAAGAAAAATATACATACTGTTATGATCCCGTACTCAATATTCACATTTTCAACTTTTTATAAACAAAAGACTGGCGACGAACTCAAATTGTTCTTCTTTAGAAGCGAAGCTTCTAAAGACTATTTCTTTTATTTTAGTTGCAAGTGTTTGCTAGTTCCCATTGTTAAACGTTCGAAACAGTTGACTGACGAAAGACCAAAAGTAATATAGGCAAGCTACACAGCTTGGCGTGGGTTCATTTGATTTTTAGTCTAGCTGTAATAAGTTCTTGTTTATTAATATTAGTTTTGTGATAGTTTTAAGTGCTTGTTCATTACTTACAAAAATAAAGAACGAACCGAATATAACATATTAAAATTTTGGCGCAGTCGATGAAGGATTATTCTGAACGACAAGAAACCGGAGAATTCTTAAGTAATTCGTTTCATGTTGGTGGGTTTTAACTCTTTATCAGAATTTCTTTATATTGTAAGTAGTAGTAATAGGTAACTCATTTTGTGAACAATGCCTAAACTTGATCAACCTGTTTTCAACCCATCCCAAATATCCCTTAGATTCTTGTGTAGTCTAGTTCCTAATTTCTTTTCCGGAGAAAGGAACCAACTTAATGCATTTATCTCTGATTGTGATAATGCTATCGAATTGTCCTCTGAAGAGAATAAGTATCCACTCTTCAGATTCATCTACTCCAGAATCACTGGTAATGCCAAGATTCGAATTTCTTTGTACGATTTTGATAATTGGGATGACGTAAAAACGAAATTAATAGAATTATACCAAGACAAGAAACCCCATAGTCAACTGATAAAAGAATTGATTAATCGCAGACAAAATTCAACATGTATCCACTGTGAAGATAACACAATAAAATTGAAGGAAAAACTTAAAATTTTAGAAATTACAGAATCCAAACTTGAAGTTAAAGAGAAAACAGATCCTTTACCAGAATCCAAACTTGAAGTTGAAGAGAAAACAGATCCTTTACCAGAATCCAAACTTGAAGTTGAAGAGAAAACAGATCCTTTACCAGAATCCAAACTTGAAGTTGAAGAGAAAACAGATCCTTTACCAGAATCCAAACTTGAAGTTGAAGAGAAAACAGATTCTTTACCAGAATCCATTCCTGCTCAAGAGGAAAAAGCACCCTCTACAAATTTATCTAAGAAAAGGGCTAAAGAAGCACCCTCTACAAATTTATCTAAGAGAAAGGCTAAAGAAGCACCCTCTACAAATTTATCTAAGAGAAAGGCTAAAGAAGCACCCTCTACAAATTTATCTAAGAGAAAGGCTAAAGAAGCACCCTCTACAAATTTATCTAAGAAAAAGGCTAAAGAAGCACCCTCTACAAATTTATCTAAGAAAAAGGCTAAAGAAGCACCCTCTACAAATTTATCTAAGAAAAAGGCTAAAGAAGCACCCTCTACAAATTTATCTAAGAAAAAGGCTAAAGAAGCACCCTCTACAAATTTATCTAAGAAAAAGGCTAAAGAAGCACCCTCTACAAATTTATCTAAGAAAAAGGCTAAAGAAGCACCCTCTACAAATTTATCTAAGAGAAAGGCTAAAGAAGCACCCTCTACAAATTTATCTAAGAAAAAGGCTAAAGAAGCACCCTCTACAAATTTATCTAAGAGAAAGGCTAAAGAAGCACCCTCTACAAATTTATCTAAGAAAAAGGCTAAAGAAGCACCCTCTACAAATTTATCTAAGAGAAAGGCTAAAGAAGCACCCTCTACAAATTTATCTAAGAAAAAGGCTAAAGAAGCACCATTACTTCCTAAAAATAAAAATAAGAAAAAAGGTCTAAAAGTAAAAGAAGAAAGATCATCCATACAGAATTCAAAACCTAAAAATCATCCTAAAGCTGAAATTCAAAAGGAAACAAAAATTTCAAATAAAAATATAGGAGCTACTAAAAAAATTCACAAGCATAATTTTGGGAAGCATACTAAAAAGCGGAAATGGAATTCCAGTACCAAGAAATCTAGGAAGAAAGCATCCATTCTTATGTCAACCGATTTTCACGAAGAGAGTATTCCTGAGGTAAAGCTACTTTTACTAAGTAAAGTTCACCTATCGTCTAATGAAAAAGAGAAGATTCAAACCAGTCAAGAATTAGCAAGAGGAAATCTCAATGAAAAACTTAGTCCTGAATTTAAGGATCCATACGAGGTCAAGAAAAAATCTGGCAAAAACGTTTTATTAAAAATCCGTAACAAGGAAGTTACTTATCACAAAACCGTGTTCTGAGTAGTTGATCTAAAGAGAGAAATCCAAAATAATAATAATTTAACCCTTTTATTTTTCCCATATAGCTAATCATCATTTATTTTATTATTAATCCATTTATTCTTTTCTAAGTACCCTATATAAAATTCTTGTATTTTTTAGAACTTATGTCAATTTTGTTTCGAATTTTATGTCTCATAATTTTATTCTTTTATCTTTATTCTTTATGAAACATTGTTCACTAACGAGTATTGCCTAGGAAAGGTTCTACTACTTGCAGCTATAAAGCTTAAAATTATGTTCCTGATAAGAAGTCAATGTGAAGAGATTCAACAGTCTACCATACAGAAGACATAGCACCTACTACTACTCAAGGAGTCTCAACCTGGACGGAACCATTCAGAACCCGACATAGGAAACTGTCAAATCCGAACAAGAGGAGAAAACAAATTCTTTTTTCAAAATAATTGTTTTCCGTCTTAAGGGGGGAGGTGTTATGATCCCGTACTCAATATTCACATTTTCAACTTTTTATAAACAAAAGACTGGCGACGAACTCAAATTGTTCTTCTTTAGAAGCGAAGCTTCTAAAGACTATTTCTTTTATTTTAGTTGCAAGTGTTTGCTAGTTCCCATTGTTAAACGTTCGAAACAGTTGACTGACGAAAGACCAAAAGTAATATAGGCAAGCTACACAGCTTGGCGTGGGTTCATTTGATTTTTAGTCTAGCTGTAATAAGTTCTTGTTTATTAATATTAGTTTTGTGATAGTTTTAAGTGCTTGTTCATTACTTACAAAAATAAAGAACGAACCGAATATAACAATACATATATTTTATAAATATATGTATATAATATAAACGTGGCCAAATATAAATCAAACGTTCAATCATCACTCAAAATTTAATTACAGATTTAAAACGAGGTCCCTTCTATGACGACAAACAACCGAACCTGATTTTTTCTAATTATTCCTCTTTCTCGCCTTTTCCTCCCTCCCTTCCTCCCTCCTTCCCCTTCTTGCCTTCTCGCTTTTTCGTACTTTTTTCCAAAACGAAATCGTAGCCATTATTTAATTTATTTGAAAATATAACAGAAACGTTTTTGTCACCTCTCCTCTCCTCTCCAAAAGGTAGACATCATCTTGTTTTGCTGTCTGATACTGTCACTACTGAATGTGCCGGCTCGTCTTTACTGGTCCTTTCCTAAATGAAAGAAAAAAAATGTAATAACAATTAGTAAAGACAAATGTAAAAACTTTATAAAAATTTTCTGTTGTTTCATCCGCGTTCTACCTACTTACCATCGAGTAAAAGACGTCATTTCCGTTCTATACGAAAAACCAAAAGATAAGATTAAAAAACGAAAAGAAAAACTCGAATTTCCGAAGTATTGTGTGCTGCGAAAATCATTTCGACCGAAAATTCTTTTTTTTCCTATTTTCTTCTTCCTTTTCTTTTTCTTTTCCTTTTGGTTTTTTCTTTTTCCACCTCCTCCTCCTCCTTCTTCTTCTTTTTTCCTCTTTCCAATCAATCATCTTCGTCTTTGTCATCGCTATTCGATACCATAATAGAAAATATAATAACGCTTCGCGGTGTAATAAAAAAACGCACGCACGAACGCATATATGTGTGGCGGATTCAATGTTGAAAATAACGTGTCTGTCACGATCCCCGCGTCAATAGTTGACTTTTCTTCTGAAAGCCTCCGTAATTAAATCCACGATTTTTACTACAACAACAACAACAAATTCACTTCCTCGTTGTAAACTCTTTTTTTCTTTTTCCAGCACTGGAGAATTTCTTCTTCTTCTTCCATCCTTTTTTGATGACCAAAGTTTATCATCGTTTCCGAGTAATTATTACATCAGTCTGATGTTTGCTCTTGCTGGAAAATGTTTTGCCCCTCGATTGTTAACTTGTAACTCCTCATAGAGAGAGAGAGAGAGAGAGATGTGCAGGAGTTCATTTATTTTCTTTTATAAAGAGAACGACGTGGTTACAAAAAATCCGTTTATCCTCTTGACGTTGCCGTTGGCGACCACGACGACGACGACGACGATGATCTGCAAACAATATTTATTTATTTATTCATTAATGATTTACCACCATCACTCGAAGAGTTTTTCTTCCATATCGTAAATAGTCGAAGGAGTGGTTTCACTTAAACACACCTATACGAAATTACAAAGTTAAAGCAAAAAGAGAGAAAGAGAAAGAGAGAGAGAGAAAATAAAAAATAAATTTAACAAACAAACAAACAAACAGGTGAATATTGGCATCCTCGGGAAAGTTAGCAAGTTTCTTTCTTTCTTTCTTTCTTTCTTTTCCTTTTCCATTTTTCATACTCTATGAGAGTAACGTTAGTTTACTTGAGGTGGTAGCCATTGTTGCAACTAGTGGCTTATCGATCGTCTTTTTCCTTCTTGACCTTACGGCTTCTTCGGCAAACAGCGGCGACGGTGGCGGTGGGGGCAGCGGCGTTCGTAATTTTTTTCTTTTCTTCTTTTCAACGTCACTGCCGTGACATTAATTATTATTATTAATATTATTATTATTATTACTTCACCAATCATGAAATATTTTTTGCGCGTTTGCGGTCGAAGGCGAAGTCCGGCGGAGGAAACGCGTAGGACGCGACGCGAGAGAAGAGCATTGCGACGACTTTGGCGAGAAACTCCCCCGTCATGCCGGCCGTCAGTGGCTTCGATTAACTCCCCAGCTTCTTCGTCACAATGCGGAACGAAAAACCCCCCGGATCGAAATCCACTTCGCTCAGGAGGTCCTTTCAACTCTCCTCCTTCGAACTCCATATCGTTCGGTGAACCCAAACCCGCGACGCGCGTCACTCCGCTTTATATCCCAGCAAAATTGCGAATCGATTCGCACAGTCGCGCGCCAAATGCCCTGCCGCTCCGCACCTGAAACAACTCTCCTGCGCTCCCTCGACCCTCCCCTCGCATTTGGGACACCGCGCGCCCAGGTGCCCGGGATTCAGACACCTGAAGCACACGGCCTTCCGCTTCGGCGGAAGAACTACCCGCGCTCTAACCCACCCGACGGTCACCTTGCCCGCCTCCAGGAGAACGAACGCGGCGGCCGCGGGAACAGACGCGAACCCCAGTCGCGGTCGTGCGCCCCGTTTGATCGGAGGGCGCACCAAAACGTCCGAGAAGATATCTGCCTGCCCTAAATAACGTGAGAGCGACGTCGTGCGACGTTGCGGACTCGCAGAGACCCTGGACGCGGAGGTCGACCCTTCTCGCGGAGCACGTGACCCCCAACCTGCTATGACGAAATCTTCCCCGCAAGACAATTCCCGAGGTCTCGCACCCGGCGCTAAGCTCGAGAAGATCGCGGCTACGCCGACCTCGGATGCGAACCGGGTACCGGCGCGACAACCCCCTCCCTCTGACGGAAGGACGTAAGGCTCCGAGATCATCGTGACCACGACGCTCCACGTCCCTATCAAGTTTAGCAAAAGGTTCTGAGCCCCCTGCACCTGTTTAAATTAATTTGGAGAAACTTCCCCATGCCTACCGAGAGCTACTGGCGGAGCCGTTCGTTCCCGGCTGGCACGCGGAGGTCCCCCCTATCCTACCAATTTCGGTTCCCCAACGAAAGGACGTACCCCTAACAACCGGCGACCCGCACGGAGAACCCCCGAGCTATTTCTACCTTCAAATAAAATTAAAATAGAATTTCACACTAAAAATATAGCAAAATATGTTATAATAGTATTTTTCCCGTCGTTCATTGTTCTTTTTCCTAAAGTAACAAATCCTCTAAATGTCCAGGTTTTTTTTTTTGCCTACGCAGATTTTGTCTTCATTAATAAAGGATATAGCAGGAGTTCTTGATTTATCCATATTCATTGGTAAGGATTTTTTTTTTCTTTCGCTGTTTTTGCCAGTTTGTTTTATGGTTCCTTGGTGCCCTAAGGAGAGTATCCTACCGACAATTTATATGTTATGATTCTTGAAAGAGGAAAATGATCTTGATCGCTCCAGTATTTACTTCGTGTCCCAAACGTGTCGTACATGAACACAAAACAGGAATCCAAGTGTGAAAATAAAAATTGATGCTTCTAATTCCACTTGTAAGAAAATCAAATTCTCTTCTACTTTGACGCTCCGGTTGTGTGTCTGCTTATGATGGACCAACTAGGTAGACTCTGACTAACTGATTGATGCACTCCTTATACTCTTATTATTATTATTATTATAAAAAGTAAAAAAGAAATAATAACTTTTTTTTGTTTTTTAATAAAATAAAATAAGAAAATTTCATTGATTTTTGTTTAAATTTAAGTAAAAATTTTTTTTTTTTTTTGTGTGTGTGTGTGTGTGTGTGTGTGATTTTGAATCTAATAAAGAAAGATGCCGGAGATGATGAAACAAAGTTGATGAAAACAGACAGAAATGAAAGATGAATGAAGAAGAAAGAGTTTTAAAAACCTTAAAGGCACCTTTCGAAAACAATAGTTGAATAAGTGCCTGAAGGTTTTTTTCATTAACGCTTACGACATAAAATATTTACAAAGAAAAATAATAATGATAATAATAATAATAATAATAATAATAACAACATATATTAAAAAATAAAAAAAATTTTTTTTTTTTTTTACTCCTGACAATCGTCGTCGATACTACTACTACTACTACTATTATTATTATTATATCATTCAAACAACACCCGTTTAATATTTATCGTTTTATCCTCCTCCTCCTCCTCATTATTATTATCATCATCATTAATATTATTATTATTATTACAAAACTTTTTTTTTTCAATTTTTTAATAAAAATTCCAATCAAAAAAAAAAAAAATTTTTTTATAGTGCGATTTCCTGGATGGTTTCTTCTTGTAGGTTCTTCAAAATTTTCTTTAAATTTCCTTACATTGAATGTGGCATGGCTCCCGGTGTTGCTCTCACGACGACCGGAATCGTTTCAGTTTTTGTTCCCCACATCCTGGCTATTTCAATTTCCAAATTTCTATATTTCAGCCTTTTGTCTGCTTCTTTGGCTGTCTCGCGTTTTTTTCTGCCGGCACGGATACCTCAATTAATTTACGCCATTTTTCCGCATTATGTCTGAGGATGATATCCGGTTTTTTAGCTGGCACAGTTCTGTCAGTGTGGATTTGTTGGTCGTACAGAACTGTGCATGGGCCTACTGTCGTAACCGGGTTTGGAATGTGGTTGTACCACTCCTCAGGTAATCCATCCATTCTATATTCTCGGCATACATTCATGTTTTGCCAGTATCGGGAAACCGGAAATTAAATGGTCGATGGTTTCCGATTGGGATTGGCAAATTCGGCACTTGTCATCTTGGCGGACTTTGAGAATTACTTTCTCATAGTTATGGGTCCGCAATGCCTGATCTTGAGCCGCTGTAATAAACGCTTCCGTTTCAACTATGAGTTTTCCACGTCGTAGCCAATTGTGCGTGCTTTTCTTATTAATATCTTCGGCATTTACTCTTTTTAGATATTGCCCATGCAACTTTTTCTGTTCCCTTTTGCCTTTTAATTTCTTCTGAGATTCGGCTTTGCTATCATAAGTTGCAAGTTGCCCTTCTTCCATTATCTCGTTTTCTTTATTTTCTTTGAAGATTCGTTTTGCCCTTTTCAGAACTCCTTTTTTTCTAATTTTTTCTTCCGTATATATAACTTGAGCTAAGATAGGGTCCTCTTGATGGGATTCCATGTATTTTCCCATTCCAATTATGGCATTCTGGTATGCTGCTTCTATTTGTCGTAATCCTCTTCCTCCATCTTTCCTGCTGACGTACAATCTATCCACATCAGGTTTTGGATGTAACGTACCATTCATAGTTAACATTTTCCTTGTTCTTCGGTTCAGGTGCGTAATTTCTTCTTTTGTCAAATCGACGAGGCCAAAACTGTATTCTATTACTGGAACTGCTAATGTGCCGATGGCGTTTAACTTATTTCTTTCATTCAGTTCCGACTGTAATATAAGCCTCAATCTTTTAAAATATTCTTTCTTTAATCGCGGTTTAATTTCCTTGTTGGCTACCCCAAAATTTTCTTCAATCCCCAGATATTTGTATGTTGATCGTGGGTCCAATTCTTTAATAAGTTCTTCTTCGGAGTCTTCTATATTTTCCTTCCGTTTTAACTTTCCTCTGACAATATTACCTCTGGCACATTTTTCCAAACCAAATTCCATGTTGATGTCAGAGGAAAAAGTTTGAACCGTCCTTAGCATTTTATTTAACTCCTCTTCATTTTTGGCATAAATTTTTAAGTATTTCATATACAGCATATGGGTGATTTTTCTGCCTCCCGGTACCAACTCATATCCATGATCTTTGATATTAAGCTGTCTGGACAGAGAAATTAAAGACATGCAGAATAAAAGAGGCGACAGTGAATCTCCCTGAAAAATCCCTCTTTTTATAAATATTTTTCTAGAAGAGTATTTTTACACTTCCAGCTGGGTGCACCAATTTTTCATACTCTTCTCGCAGAACGCTGTAATTTTAGGGTCTACTTTATATATTTTCAATGCCTCAATAATCCATTCGTGAGGCACACTATCAAAGGCCTTTTGATAGTCAATCAATGCCATGCTGATTTTTTTGGCAACAAATACGTTTCCCCGTGGTTATCCATTCTGGCATTTCTTGCTGTCCCATGATTAATTTATTTATGGATATCACTAAATACTTATGGGTACCTGTAAAATTCTTGATCCAAAAGTTTTGTACCCTATCTAATCCGGGACTCTCTTCTTATATCTCCTTATTCTCTGAGAATAGAGCAACACCTTTTGTTTTAATGTTTCCACGTTGAGTTCTATATCTTCCTTGGTCTTCAGTTTATATGTCTTTTTAAGGTGATCCAATTTTTTTATTGTCCTCTTCTTTAGGTTATTATCCTTCTTCATTTCACATTTTAATACCAGGGAGATATGCGATCTTATTCTTTTATTATTATTATTATAATTTAATGTGAACAGAATAAAACAATTTAGTGTTATTTTCCTCGAGGGTACAAAACACAAAAAAAAAGGTAACACTTTAAATTATATTAAAAGAAATAATTTTTTTTTTTTTTTTGGGAAACGCCAAATAAAAGAGTAAACATATCAAAATATAGTAGGTGTGTACCACCACCCATTGGCAAACAAATAAAAAATTAAATAAATTTTTATACCTTAAGGTACTTAATTATTATTATTTATCACTCGTGTTGTTATTCTAATGTAAAAAACAAATGGATAACAAACAAAAAAAAAAAAAATAAGAAATTTTAAAAAACCTTGTTTTTTTTTTTTTTTTGGTTGATTTTTTGCCTTGAGGATAAATTTTACAAAAATTTATCCTGATTTTATCGAAAATTTTTGTATTTAATAAGAAGATGTTGGTAAACAAGAAATAAATGATTATTATTATGGTGTGTATGTGTAATTAAAAGTATTGTAAATTTGTCAACCGAATTACATGAGAAGAATGCCTTAGGGATTGTAACCGTTCACACTTTAGTCCACCACCTACATTCATTTTTTTTATTTTTTTTCTTTGTCGTTTAAACGACATTGAATTTTTTAATTAATTCCTTTTTTTAAATATGAAGGGGTTTTTTAAAAAAACTTGTTCTTCTTCTTCTAAAATAGATAATTTTCACCCACATACTAAATGATAATCAACTAAAACAAAATATACATATTTAAATTTTTACAAATATTTCTTTTTTAAACGAAAAAAAAAAATGTTTGAATTAAAACGAACAAAAAGTGTGAGGTCACATATAAGATTTAAAAAGGATATATAATGATAACCCTAAGGCAATTTCTTCTTATTTATTCGATTGATGTGTTATGTGATACAAAATTTTACTTTAACTTCTGTTTTTTTTTCAATATAATCATTAAATAACATCAATTCGGTTTTTACCTTATTGCTCTCATTTTTGTTAATTTTTTTAAAAATTATACTTACACTAGTAACTTATACTTATACTAGCCAAATAAAAACTAAAAAAATATTATTAAGAATAATAATAGCGTTTAATAAGACTTAAATTTTACTTAAACGTCCTTATTTGTTTATATATTTGAGTTTTTTTATTATTGTAAATTACTAATGCAAAAATTACTTGTTCCCTTAAAGAAATGATAAAAACGGATTTCTTACAGATTATGGTATCCTCGTCAAATGTACTCCCCTACTTTTTTCTTTTCTTCATGTTTTAAAACGTTCGTGTTGTTCGTGTAAAACAAAAAAATACTCAAGTTTTTTTTGATGTTAATTTAAAAACTTTTAAACCTACAGTTTTTTGATTAATCATAAGTAAAACCAAAAAAATAAATTGTTTTAACGAATTAACGATTATATGACATATTTGAAACTTGTTCGAACGTCGTGTGCTGCCAACTTTTGAAAAATAACGCGCTTTTTTGTAGTAGCAAATTATTTTCATTTATTTTACTTTTTTTTAAAGATAGGTTTATATTTAGTTTGTAGAATAAAATTTTAATAATATGTATTCGTTTTAAAAATATTTTAGAAATTAAAAGTCTTTATTATATTATTTAACGACAGCAAATAATTTTCGATATTTTTGCTGTCGTCAATGTAATACTTGCTACTAATATATTTGTATATAAACATTCATATTACGTTTTATACTTACTTTTTTTTTTTATTTAAATATTATAAGAAATTAAAATGTATCAGGAATTTGTTATGAAAGGAGTATCTAAGGAAGCGTCTAGAGCTTCTTGTAAAAAATGTGGATATTCAGGTCACCTGACGTATCAGTGCCGTAACTTTATTAAAGTTGATCCGAATAAAGATATCGTTTTAGACGTTAGCAGTACAAGTAGCGAAAGCGAAGACGACACATTAACTCCACTTACCGCATTACAGTTAGAAGAATTAAAACAAAAATTAAAAGAAAAAAAAAGGAAATCTAAAAAGAGACGAAAATCATCCTCATCATCCGCATCCTCATCATCATCATTATCTTCATCCAAAAGTGATTTCAGTGAACCGGCAGCAAAAAAGAAAAAAAAAAGTAAACATAAAAAACATAAGCACAAAAAAAAAAAGAGTAAGAAAAAAAGAAAGAAAAACTCATCTAAAAAATCTTCCGATAATTCATCATCATAGTAAATGCACAAATTTTTATGTAAACATGTGATTTGACAGTTATCGATTTAAGATTTTATAATATTTTTTCCATACAATTAATTAAATTGTTATTATTTTATATAAATGTGACTGAAAAATAAAAATTATTTTTTTACATTTAAAAAAAACATATAAAACAAATAATTTTAAACATATTACTTACAAAACATGCTAATAATTTCAATATAAATTTGTCGTTAAAGAAAAAAATATGTAATTTTCTTTTCCTCTTGCCATTAAACCATTCCTCGAAGTAATTTCCATGTACATTATCACAAACAGTACAAATCCATGGAGGAACCAAATCACATGATTGCATATTTTGTGCCACGCAGCATTCCATCTGTAAAATAAAACAAAAAATTATTATTATTATTCAGTCGCAGATTCAACACAAAAAAATTTTTTTTAAGCTCCTTATAAGAAAAAACAAGACTGGAAAATTTAACTTAAAGAAAAAAAAAGGGTACAATATTTTCAAATGTATTATTTAATTAATTTTTTTTTAATTAATTAATTATTATTATTATTATTTTTTAACAAATATATGTATAAAACTTTACCGAAAACAAATCCATCATCTATAACTATTTACCTTTTTTTTTTTTTTTTTTTTTTTTTTTATTTTCATTAGAAAAAATAAATTAACATATTATTATTATTATTATTATTATTTGACAGATTATTATCATAATTTTTTTTTAAATTTATTTATAAGTAACTATCATATTATGATTGCATTAATTTTATTACAAACAATAATAATAATAATAATAATTTATGAAGTTAATTTTCATAATTTTTTTTTTTGTTAATACGAATAAAAATTTACAACAAATTTTTTTTTTTTCTCCATTCAATTTATCTCTCCAATATAAATGATAATGTTATCAAATTATTATCATTATCAAATTATAAAAAAAAAGAAAGTTTTTTGTCCAGCATCCTTTTTGTCATATATTATTAAAATCACAGATTTAATGTTTTATCGATAATAATAATAATAATAAAAACAATCTTGAAGTTGAAAAGTGACACAAAACACTCAGAAATACATAAATATAAAAAGAAAAACTGTAAAATATAGTAATAATAATAATAATGATAAGAAAACCTTAAAATACCTGTAGTAGTAGTAGTAGTTGTGATAATAATAATAATTTTTGACAAATGTGTAACAAAAGGATGCCAACATACAATAATTAAAATCCTTTAAATTTATTAATTTATTTAATTATTTATTTATTACTCTGTCGGGGACGTCGTTATTTATATATATAACCACTTGTTTATATTATGTATTATGTATCTATGTATCTATGTACAAATACATAATAAATAAGGCGATATATTTTTTTTTTTTTTATATTCAATTTACAAAATTATTTTTAATTTATAAAAAAAAAAAAAAATTCATTTAGTACGTTTAAAAAAAAACTGCGATTCATTTAAAAAAAAAAAAAAAAAAACATTTAACGGTGGTTTTTTATTCACGTATATAATGTGTGTGTGTGTGTGTGTGTGTGCGTGTACGCATTCACGCATAAAAAAAAAAAAACAAAAATTTAAATTATAAACAAACGGTATTGTTGATATAATAATAATAATAACAATGAAATTATTTATGTATATATAGCGTTTTGTGTTTTAAGGCCTTTGAAACAAAAAACAAAAAAAAATTTGAGATCTTTTTTTTCCCGCCCCTTCCCCCCCCTTCTCGTTTGCTTTTCTTATAACAGACTAGAATTGATATTAACATTATTATTATTATTATTATTATCAAATTATCATTATTAACAATTGTTACCACTTGGAGTTAAGCCCATCGTTTATTATTTTCAAACGAAAAACTAAAATTAATCCCAAATATTTACAATTAAAAAAATAATAATAACTTTAGGTAATGATTATAATTAATAATGATGATGATGATAATAATAATAAATAATTATTAAAGAGGCTGCGACTTCAGATGTTGCTGATGATGATGATGATGATGATGATGATGGTGGTGGTGGTGGAGGTGACGATCGTAAAAATTAAAAACCTTCGTTAAAATTAATTAAATTAATTAAAATATTTTTTTCCCCCACTATCCATATTTTCTTATTCCACTTTTTATTTATTTTTAATAATAATAATAATAATAATAATAATAATAATATAAATAATCATGATTGATTGAGTCCTGCCTTACATAAAAAATGAAAAATGAAAAAGAAAAAACAAATCAACAAACAAACAATGCAAAAATAATAATAATAATAATAATAATAATTTGGCCAACAATGACGCTAAACAATATTATTTGAACAAAAAAAATATGGTAATAATAATAATAATAATAATAATAATAATAATAATAATAATAATAATTTTCATTTTTCCTTTTTTTTTTCATTTTTTTTTTTTTTTTTTTTTTAGTTTTTTGGTTTAAATTTTCCCGCGCTTTTTTTTCCTGTTTATAAAAAATTAAATCTAAGGTAACAAAAAACAAAATGAAATATATTAGTATTATTATTATTATTATTACTATCAACATTATTTCTAATCTTTTCCTTTTTTTTATTAAACAAAAAAAAAAAAAAAATTAAAACAATTAAAATCATAAATTTAAAGTAAAAAAAATATAATGATAATGATAATGATAATAATAATAATAATAATAATAATAATAATTGAAAGGTTTTCTAATCCACTAAAAATGTCTACCCTAAATAATTATTATTTATATACAAAGCTCATTATAAACAATTTCCTTTTTTTTTTTTATATTTTTCCACCATGTATATTAAATTCCATAAAATATTATTATTATTATTATTATTTTTGGTAATAACGATAATAATAATAAGAATTTGTTTTTAAAAAAAAAAAAAAAAAACTTATTATATCATTTATAAAAACCCAAATTTCAAAATTAAATAATAATAATAAAATAAATAAATAAAATATTATTATAATTTGCATTAAAAAAAAAACAAAAATTTAACGGTCACCAATCAATTATCATTATCATTATCATTATTATTATTATTAATATTTATGTACAAAAATTACAAATAAAAAAATAATTAAAAACCACTAATTTTTCTTTTTTTTTTTGGGGGGATACTTTTAATAACTACCTGATTAAGGTTCATTTATTTTAACGAGGAAGCAACAAACAATTTTATCATTATTATCATTATCATTATTATTATTATTATTATTAATTTTTTTTTTTTTTTTAAACAACAAACAAAATTTGCTGTCCTCAATTTTTTTTTTTTAAAATATAAAAAAATAAAAATTTTATTATTAATTAAATAATAAAAAAAAAACAAACAACTAAAAATTCCTTCAGCATTAATATTATTATTATTATTATTATTGTTTTTTTCCCTTCTTTCTTTCTCCCTTTTTTTTTGTTAAAAATAATAATTTTCCCGGTTGATCATTTGACAATTAAATAATAATACATACAAATTAATTTTATATTTTAACTTGAAAATAAAAAAAAAATTTATATATATATATATATATAATCATTTACAATATATACAAAAAATTATATATATTTTTTTTTAATGTTTTATAACGGCGCACACGCACGTGCACACGCACACACACACACACACATATATATATATATATATAACATTCGAGATTGCTTTATATTTTAATATACTTGATAAAATTACAATAAATATATATATATATATTTTATTATATTATTTATTTATTTTATTATGAGGAATGATGAACACTGCATTAATCACGTGACACAAATAAAATGTGCATCCAAAAGGCAATAATTATATTATTATTATTATTATTCATTTTTTTCTTTTATGTTAATATATATATTAATCGCGACAATTATTTTTTATCCGTAATAAATATTATTATTATTATTATTATTTTATTTAATTATTATAATTACTATACACGTTATCAATAATTAATTTCCTATCAAACATTTTTAATTATTTTAATTTTTAATTTTTTTTAAAAAATGAAATCGCAGCCGGTAATAATAATTAAAAGCCCCTCCCCTTACCCAATAATAATAATAATAATAATAATAATAATAATAATAATATTAAAATTTAAAAAATAAATTATTTAAAACATTTGTTTGTTTGTTTTGTCCTTTTAGTATTTTAATCAATCAAATAATTTACAAATTAAATATATTATTAAAAAAATTCTTAATTAATAATTTCCAATCAATTCGTCATTATTATTATTATTATTATTATTATTAATAATCATAATAATAATTATAATCATTTTAATAATTATTATTATTATTATTTTTTTTTAAATTTTCCCCGTGAAAAATTATTTATTTAAAAGGCCAAAAATTAATAATAATTATCATCATCACCGAATAAAAAAAAATCCGTTTAATTTTTTTTTTTTTTTTTTTTTTTTTTTTTTTTTTTTAACATTACAATTGTAAAAAACAAAAACTTTATAAATAATAATTATTTTATATATAAATCTGTATCAATTATCATTTTGCACTTTATTTAAAAAAATTATAATGTTAATAATAATAATAATAATAATAAAATTGTATGTCGATAAATCGCAGTTTAGACAATAAAATAAACGATCATGTTAAAACGTGCTTGCCGGGGGGGGGGGGGGCAGGGGGCAGGGGCAGAGATAGGGGTTCGTGATAATAAAAAAAAAATATATATATATATATATATATGCATGTATATATACGACGTATAAAATTATCGATTAAAATGCACAATAAATCAGACTCGGACGATGACGATTGCTCAATTGCTATCACTTTAAATACGCTTTGTATAACAAGTTTGTTTTTGATGTTTCTTTTTCTTGTTCCAATAAAAATAACAAATCTTTAAGGTTGACCCGTTTCAAACGTGGTCTAAGAGGCAGATGCGGTCGTCCGAAAAGCGTACCCGATGATCCCGTACCCGATGCCTGAAAAAATAGAAAGAATAAATAAAAAAAAAAACGACAAATTTTCTTTTTTAAAATCAATTGAAAAATGTCGAGAAATACTTACATCCCCGGAATTTCCAGGTCCGTCCAATCTTGGTTTTTTTCTTGGTCCTATAGCTTGAAGTGCAGTGAGATTGGCCTCTCTTTGTCGAAGCTCCTCCATTTCTGCTCTTTGCATCTGCAAAAGAAAAATCGTCCGTAATTAAAAACTCCCTCTCGACACAACAACAAAATGCAGACTCGCTTCTTACTTCTTTGGCTTTGGCCTTTAATTTCACTTGTTCGGGATCCTCAGACTTTGATCTACTTTTTGCCGCTCTCAATAAAAGCTCTCTTTCCTGCTCCTCGTGTCTTTTTCTCTCGACTCTATCTAGTTCTTCTAAAAACTTAAGCTGACCCTTAACATCTTGTACTACTTCGTATCTCGAGTCCAACTGTTATGAATAATTAATTAATAGTAAAAAAAAAAAAAAAAACTCAATTTTTTTTTTTTTTCTTTATCGATAAAACAACATTTTTTTCCGATCGTAGCGGAAATGAAAAATCACCTTAATAACGTCTATTCTATGCTCTGCTATGCAAGCTAATTTTTCTATTAATGTTTTTAATCGTTCCTGGCACGCGTGAGACACCAGAGATGCCACTTCTGAACTCGGTTCGTCCAATCCGTGATTAGAAACTAAAATTTTGTTTTTTTTTAAAACCTCGTTAAATATTTTCCATTTTTCAAAATAAAGAAGAATCGTACGCAGAAAGGAGTAACGCTCACCTATTTGCCTAATTTTATTTTGCAACGGTATTGAATGTAAAAATATTTCATCTTTAACCGATCGAATTTGAGTACCCACAAATTGTGTTGAACCCAATATCCTTTGGCTTTCTTCCGCAAGATTTACACCACCCATGGCGGCCACATCGTTGATATCATCGTCTCCACTACAATAATAATAATAATAATAATAATAATTTTTATCACTCCTCGAAGAAGAAGAAAATTTTTTTTTTTAAATTTTTTTACCTAAAACTTGTTGCTCCAAACTTAAGTTCTTCGTATCCCCCTTTGGAAATAACTTTGGATATTGATTTATTTGTTACGGAAGGAGTACTCGGTTTTGCAATTACATTTATACTTCTAGAATTATTCGCATTTGATTTAGTTTGAACAGTGGTTTTGGTAATAACTTGTTTTACGGGAGTTTTAGTCGTTTGGTTTTTTGGTGCAGCTGCCCTTGCAGGAGTTGTCGGCCGTATTTGATGAACCGGCGGCGATGACGGGGTCTGGGATGATATAGGCGTTGTATGATGAAGAGGAGGCGGTTGCGTTGAAGTTGCTAAAGGAGTTTGACCGCGAATAGATGTCGCGATTATTTTACCTTGAGCAGGTATTTGTCCTCTAATGGGCTAAAATAAAAAAAAAATATAAATTTTTTTTTTCGTATTATTATTATTATTTTTCAAAAGTTTATAAATCCATATAATATAGAGATAATGGAAAACTTACAGTGACAAACCTATTTTGCAGGGTTCCCATTCTAGGAGTAGTGACACTAATATTCTGACCTGCAGCATTAAGTGGCGCAACTACCCTGACTGTTTGAGTTACCATTTGAGGCCTCAATTGAGCCTTTTGTAAAATAAAATAAAATAAAAAAATTTTTTTTTTTTAAAATTCATTTCTTGTTCAAGAGTGAAAAATTTAAAGTCCATTTTGAAATTATCGTACCTGCATTTGTGGCACTTGGGCAACACTAGCAGTTGTACTTACAACTTGCTGTGGTGGAGGTCTGATTCCTTCTATGGTCATTTCTCTTGAAAACAGAGATTGACGTAAAAGAGGGAGACTTTTCTGTGAATGAAAAATTTTTTTCATTATTATTTAAAATAAGTATTATAATTATTTTTATTTGTTCATTATTCTCACTCTAAAAAGTATAAAATACAAACTTTTAAAAATCCTATTAAACAAGGCTGAGGAGAAGCATTTAATAGTTTTTCTAGTCTGTCACAAAAGTCTTCAGGTTCGACTTTGGCATCGATTAATTCTTGAATTAAGGTTCGAACATTTCTTTCAACAGCTTTAGGCTCCCTACTAGACAACTCTAATAGATTTGCAAGGAACTTTCGACATTTTTCTTTGGTAGTATCCATTTGCTGTTTCTTAAAAACAAATGTTTTTTCAAATTATTACACTTAAACTAATAAATTGCAAATTCAATTTATTAATTGAAATAAATTACAAAAAAATAAAATAAAATAACAATAAAAACTTTATATAAAAATGAAACTAGATTATTTAAAGATTAACAGTAATAATATCTCTTAAAATAAATGTAGAAATTAAATACAAAGTTCAAATAAAAAATCGTTCACTTTTTAAATTACTTTTAAAAAATTTTAGAATTCAATTTCAGCAACATTTATTACAAATAATATTAATAACACCACTCTAAAATTAATAGTTAAAATTAATTAGTACTTACAGGAGTAGTTGCTGTAAGCCCTGGTGGTTGAGAAGACTGTATAGAACCAGCAGTGCTGGTTGCGATAACAACTGCTGCTGTCGAGCCACTCTATAAACAATTTTAAATAAATTTTCAGCAATACTATATATAGCACACTAAATACTTTAAAAAAAGTTTGAAGAATAATAATAAATTATTAAAAATATAATGAATTAATCAAGAATTTTAATATACTCACCCCTTGCTGTACAGGTAAAGATTGAATTCTAAACTGGGATGCATTATTTGAAGCTATTGTACCACTAGGAGCTCCAGGAGTAGCCGTTGGAGCTGGTCCTATCCTTATTAACTGTAATTGACCACTTTCACTTTTAACTAAAATATGACCACTACCACCCGGTTGTAATCCTTGCAATGGGGAAAGTGTTATTTGTGTAGGTTGATTAGGTGCTCCTGGACGGCTTATCACTTGTGGAGAATTGATAACTACCCTATGCTGAGGTAGACCTTTCTGTCCTTGAATAGGAGTTCCGGGTCTAACAGCATTTACATTTAAAATTTGAACTGTGTTTCCCACTGATTGTCCTGCCATTAGAGGCTTTGCGAGGGTAACAATCCCAGGAGCTGCAGTAGTTCCAGGTGTGCCCTGGGTTAATGTCATACTACCTGCTGTCATGGGACCTGAGCCTGGTGTCTTAATAACAAGTGTAGCACCAGAAGGTTGACCTTGGTCAACTTTTATAACATTAATTGCTCCAGGTAGAGACTTATTTAAAGGTGAATTTGTCACTATTGTTTGTACATTGGAGGGCACTGAACTTATCACACTGCTGGGTATACTACCATTGGGTAAAGTAATTGTTTGAGGGAATGACACTCTGTTATTAATATTCACAACTTGAGGACTTCCTAATTGATTCCCGGCGGGATAAGTCACTATTTTAACACCATCACTTGATTTTGTTATGACATTTGGTCCAATTTGACTGATGGGCAAGCCACTTAATGAGGTCACTACTGTATTAACAACAGCAGAATGCGCGAGACTAGTAGACCGAACAAGAGTTTGTTTTGTATTTGAATTTCCATCAGGAATCACACCACCAGCATTATTTACTAATCCCTCTGATTCTTCATTTGATACACCGTGTTTTTGAACAATGCCCCCGTTTGAAATAGTATTATTCACATGATTTTGAACCACCTTTCCGTCAGCATTGCTCTGAACTGAAGTAGGAGGTACTAACTGCGTCTCTAATGAGCCGACTAAAGCATTCACGGCTGATTCATCGACGTCAGTACTAAGCGCTTCCTCTAGAAACTGTGTTGACGCCATTTTCTGCCGAGATCCAACTGTAAAATGAATTGCGCATGCGCCAAGTGCAAATTTTTACCCAGAGTGCATTGCCCCTACTATGGTGAACGAAGAAAACACTTTGCCTCCATCTCAGTTTTCCTTTCATATTTGATGATAAAAAATATTTGGAATAATTTTTTAAGCAAATTTTGCTAAAAAATTATATAAATTAACAAAATTTTTTGTCAATTTCAAAATATATACATTAAACAAGTGTTGATGTCCTAATATTTTCTACGCATTAACAACGCGCATTAATTTATACGCCTGTGCACTTGAGTTTCTAGAAAAAAACGTGTCATTAACAAACTTTAAAATAAGTAAAGAAATGTCAGAGCAAGTCTTATCGATATTTATAATTTAATATATATAATTAGAATTTATGTGAAATTTTTTACATCAAAATAAATATTTTAAAAAAATTTTGAAGTCCACTTAACTGCTTATGACCGAAATATATTTTTTTCAAACGTTCCATCCTTTATTAACTAACAAATATAAAAAAGTTTGTTAAATAAACTTATACAAGGTTAGACTAGAGATTTTTTATAATTAAATTTTTTTATTTTTTTTTTTTTAACATTCTCATTATTATTAAATTTTAAAAATGTTTTCAAAAATTTCAATTTGTAAAATCAATATTATTGTACTTATCAATTATGACCACTCGGAAGTTAACAAATTTAAATTTCTTTGATATTTAATCGTTATTTAATACTTTTATTCTTAAATTATTATTATTATTATTATTATTATTATTGTAAACTGAAAAGAAAGTAAATTTTAAAGTCGATAAAAGTTAGCTAATGTTTTTTTTTTTTAAATTTTTTATATTTTTCATAAAAATATTTTTACCTAACTTAAAAAATCTAAATCGGTTTTAGGCATTCTTTGTTGAATTCTATTACACTTTGTACAAATTTGACTGTTTTGAAAATAGCAAGAAAAATGAAATGTAGTTTGACATTGACGACATGACACCACATTTTCTTCGAATGGAAAAATTATATTCGTGTCATTACATAATTCGCAAAAAAAACCTCTTCCTTTACAAACCTATTAAAAACAAATAAAAAAATAAATTATTTACTAATGTATCATCATTTTTTGTGGAGAAAAATAAGCAATTTAAACTATAATACAAATGATGTGAATATCGATTTACCTCACATTTTTCTTTTATGTGTTTTATAAAACTATCTTTTATTTTATTAAGGTGTTTGATAAGTTCTCCCGATCTCAAATCCAACAAATCTTGTAAACTATACAATTCTTCATTTTCCATGAAGTGACGTTTATCATTGGTTTGCCAAAGTAACTGTTCCTCTAGTGCAAATTTACAAGAAGTTAAATATTTTTTTATTTGCATCAGTTGTTGACGCAATTCCTAAAAATTATTAATGTCATATTATCATTTGTTATTCGCATTGAAAATCAACGTTTTAATTCTTACTTTAACGGTTCCTAATTCTTCGACGCAAGCAAACAAAATGGGATTAAGTTTTTCTAATTTAAGTATTGGTAATTTAGCCATAAGTTTTAAAATTTGTTTCGATGCCCTACAAACAACTCTTTCTTCAAAATCCCAATTAAGAACTACCCTGGCAGGTATCACAGATGTCGAATTCCAATGACAGGTCGTGCAATAATATTTTCCAGTGTAGTCGCATAATCTAGGCTCCATTGTGTTATTACCTGTCGAGAAAATTTTACATTAAATCAAAATGTCTTACAATTAATTTTATAATTATTGGATGCATGTTAGAATAGAGAGAGAAAAAAAAAAAAAAGAAAAAAAAGAAAAAAAATTTTAACGTCTTATTCGATAATTTTAATTATCTTATTGTTGATACCTGACATATCGCCGAGGTAAGATAATATTCCAAGGTTAAATGTTCTATTGCCAGCTTTAAATAAAATTATTATCATTATTTTAAAATGATTGATTAAAAAATTTATTAAATGATTAATGTAATATTAATACTTACTAAAAAATTTATGAGACAAACATTCAGCGCATCTGTAATTTTGATCTGCTAAACCATCATCGGATTCTGGACAAATATCGAAAATATATAAAGGTTTTTCCGTTATTATAACATGTGCACATACTCTACAAACGGAATTTAAACACCTTACATGGCATTTGTAATCACACTCTAAAAAAAATAAACAAATAAAATACATTTGTTATTTATTTCCTTTATAAACGCAAAATATAAATAGTAACCATGTTACTTTTTAAACGAGTAAATATTTGTATGAGACGAATAATTTTAAGATACCTGAGCATAAATACCAATTATGTAAAACGTTCCAAATGACACCGCTGCATGTATCACAGTAATAATGAAGAGTCGATTTGGGAAAACTTTGAAAAGAAAAATGATGACCAAGTACAACCTTGTTAGACTCTGTATAATTGATATTAGTAGTCGTAGTCGTAGTTTCTTTCATGTTTTCCATTCTTATCCTTAATTCTATTAATCTTCTTACAAGCCATTTTTTTTGTTCTGAATCTTCTGTTATTGATAAAATCATATTTTTACAACTTTCAATTGCGTTTTCTATATCTAAAATACTTGAAGAATCTAAGAGTTCCTGGAAGAAAAAAAAAAAAAAAAAAAACATTAGTTTCGTATCTACGATTATCGTAAATTCAAATAATAAATAACATAATTTTCATACCTCTGGAAGACTCAAATATGTTTCGGCTGTTACGTTGCACAAAGATTCATTTGAATTTTCAATTATTTCAAAATCATCTTCTGGTCTTCCAGATTCAGATTCATATGAATTGTTCGGTGTTGCCATTTTAATTTATTATTTAAAAAAAAAAAAAAAAAAAAATTTCAAATAAAGCAAACGTTATCTTTGTATTTTTATAATTACATTATTTAAATAAAAATAAATAAATGTGAAATAAATTGTGGTTGACATAGTCCGTACGAAGTAAATATTTACTATCATCATTATTGATATCACATGATATCATTCTCCTTTGTCTTCAATATTTAAACATTAAGCGTATATATATATTTAAAACGATTAAAATGTAAAAAAAAAAAAACCTTTTAATTTAAATCAATTCCATAATAACATGATTAAACTATTAATAATAATAATAATAATAATAATAATAAGAAAGAAAATATGCAGATAAATAAATACTGTAATAAGTCATAGATATTGTAAATAATAATAATAATAATAATAATAATGTTAAGTATCTTAGTACGCCAAATAATAATTCGCTTATACAATCTGTTTCCACGTTTTGTAAACAACAAGGTACTGGATAATATACCAAGTATTTTTTTTTTTGTGATTTAAAAAAAAACATTTTCAAATATGGCTGGGGATAAGAAAAGACGTAGTAGGAGTCGTGAAAAAGACAGAGATGAAAAATTTAGAGAAAGAAGACGTTCTAGAAGTCAATCGAAGGTAGGCAAATTTCCTTTCTGACCTCATAACCTTACTTTCTTAAAAACAATTGGCACTTTTTTTGGATTCCTGCATGAATATTGATTTAAATTAATATATATATATATACGATTGATAATTTAAATTATAATGTGTAGGAGAGAGATAAATCAAAAAAGAAAGATAAAGGACGAGATAGACAAAGAAGCAGAACAAGAAGTAGAAGTAGGAGTCGAGACAGAGATAAATACAAAAGGGATGTTAAGTCGAGGTAATTTTACTTTACCTACATTTGATTGTAAAAGTCATTTCGATAATTTTTAAGACTTATTAAAGTTTATAATCTTGATCTTTTCATTAATTAACTATTTTACTTTATAGTGATCAATCATCTTCAAATTCAACAGTTAAAAAGGAAGTAACAGATCCTGTAGAAGAGATTCCAGCGGTAAAAAAAGAACCTCTGTCTTTAGAGGAGTTATTATCAAAGAAAAAAGCAGAGGAAGCTGCAAGGAGTAAAGTAAATATTAAATTAATGTGAAACTTATCATTAATGTGGGAATTATTATGAAGGAAAAAATCCATTTAGCTTTTAACAATTAAAATATCGTAATCAAACTATGCTTCTAGCCTGTTTTCCTTAGCAAGCAAGAAAGAGCGGCAGAGGCTTTACAAAGGAGACAAGAAGAAGTGGAAAAGTTGAGAAAAAAACAAGAAGAAGAAAGAAAGAAAAGGATTGAATTTAGCAAGAGTGCTCAATCGAATTCTCAAAATGATAAGAGCGAACGGGATAGACATGATGACTTCAGAAGAGATAAAGATATTGACAGAGATAAGGATTCATTTAGGTAAGTCTATCACCATTTATACTTGTTTACTTATTTTACAATTCCTGAAAATATGTATATTGTGTAGGAGAGGTAAAGATAGAAGTCAAAATGATTCCTTATCGAAAAAAGCAGACTTGGATGAATCGATAAAAGACAAAGAAAAAGAAGCTGAAGCCATCAAAGAACGATATTTGGGTATAGTTAAAAAGAAAAGGAGAGTTAGACGATTAAATGATCGAAAATTTGTTTTCGATTGGGATGCTGGAGAAGATACATCTTTGGACTATAATCCTCTATATAAAGAAAGGCACCAGGTATCAAACATATGGAAGTCACCAAAAAATTCTTTTAGTACAATTTGGGAGAAAAAAAAAAAAAAACAATGGAAATTTAATCTTTTCAGGTACAATTTTTCGGTAGAGGAAACATAGCTGGAATAGATATAAAAGCTCAAAAGAGAGATCAATCAAAATTTTACGGTGAACTTTTAGAAAAGCGTAGAACTGATGCGGAAAAAGAACAGGAAAAAGTCAGGTTGAAAAAATTGAGGAAAAAAGAAGAAAAGCAAAAATGGGACGACAGACATTGGTCGGAAAAAGCACTGGACGAAATGACGGAACGTGATTGGAGAATATTTCGGGAAGATTACAATATAACGATTAAAGGTTGAAAGAAATTTTTTTTTTTTTCGTGACAAAAATTAGAGGCTGATGAAATAATAACTAATTCATTCATTAAATTCATACAAATTTTTTTTTTAGGAGGAAAAATACCGGATCCCATAAGGAATTGGAAAGAAGCTAAAATTCCTCAAGAAATATTAGATATTATCGAAAGGGTCGGATATACGGAAGCGACTCCCATACAGAGACAAGCCATACCGATCGGTCTTCAAAATCGGGATATAATTGGCGTTGCCGAAACGGGTTCCGGTAAAACTTTAGCATTTTTAATACCGCTCATCATGTGGATACAATCGTTACCCAAAATACAGCGAATGGAAGACGCGGATCAAGGGCCCTATGCTATCATACTTGCACCTACGAGAGAATTGGCACAACAGATCGAAGAAGAAACAAACAAATTTGGTAATCCTTTAGGGATTCGTACGGTCGTAGTGGTGGGAGGTCTGAGTAGAGAAGAACAAGGTTTTAGATTAAGGCTCGGTTGTGAGGTAATTTAAATAAATAAATAAAATTTAGAATGAATGATTGAATGAATGAATGAATGAATGAATACATTCATTTCAGATTGTCATAGCAACTCCGGGACGATTGATTGACGTTTTGGAAAATAGATATTTAGTTTTAAATCAATGCACTTACATAGTTTTGGACGAAGCTGATAGAATGATCGATATGGGGTTCGAGCCGGACGTGCAGAAAATCTTGGAATACATGCCCGTGACTAATTTAAAACCGGATACGGAAGAAGCAGAAGACGATAAGTTTCTACTTGCGAATTACAATTCTAAAAAAAAATATCGACAGGTGAGTGTTAATTTCAGTTAGGACGAGTTAATGCAGGCACTCGAGTCAAAGAATTTCGATATTACAGACTGTTATGTTTACGGCAACGATGCCTCCAGCTGTCGAAAGATTAGCGAGAACGTATTTGAGAAGACCAGCCGTTGTTTACATCGGTTCCGTCGGTAAACCGGTCGAACGCGTCGAACAAATCGTACACATAGTGTCGGAGCAAGACAAACGTAGAAAATTGTGCGAGTTGTTGGCAAGAGGAGTCGAACCTCCGGTCATAATTTTCGTCAATCAAAAGAAGGGTGCAGACGTTCTGGCGAGAGGACTCGAAAAATTAGGAGTAATAATTTCCATCATTTTACAAAACTAGCTTGTTTCCTTTAAAGTTTAAAAATTGGGTGATATACCTAAATTATTATTATTATTATTCTTTCAGTACAATGCTTGCACGCTTCACGGAGGTAAAGGACAGGAACAGAGAGAGTACGCTCTGTCGTCTCTAAAGAACGGAACCAAAGACATTTTGGTAGCCACCGATGTTGCCGGCAGAGGTATCGACATAAAAGATGTTTCCATGGTTATCAATTACGACATGGCTAAAACAATCGAAGGTAATTTTAAGTTTTTTTTTTGTACATGTTGATGATTAAATGTAATTAAATTTGATTATATTTAGATTATACTCATCGTATCGGGAGAACCGGAAGAGCTGGAAAACACGGGATCGCCGTTTCTTTTTGCACAAAAGACGATTCGGGTTTATTTTACGATCTCAAACAACTTATATTATCTTCTCCCATATCGACATGTCCGCCGGAACTTTTAAATCATCCCGATGCTCAACACAAACCTGGAACTGTCGTTACTAAAAAAAGAAGAGAAGAAAAAATTTTCGCTTAAAATAATAATAATAATAATAATTAATTTTTCAAAAAAAAAAAAATAAATAAATAAATCACGTGACCATCATCATATGTAACGATTAGTAGTCTTCTGTCTTACTAATAATAATAATAATAATAATATATTATTATTTTTAAAAGAAAAAAAAAATTTATGTTTGTTTTGTATTATTTTCCAATTTCCACGTTAAAACAAACACCAACAAACACTAAAAC
Source organism: Pediculus humanus corporis (assembly GCF_000006295.1). NCBI lineage: Eukaryota > Metazoa > Arthropoda > Insecta > Psocodea > Pediculidae > Pediculus > Pediculus humanus. The sequence goes on along the minus strand of NW_002987859.1, from coordinate 336,883 downwards.
CGATGGGAAAAAAGGGTAAAATATAAAAATTCATTTCACGATTAAAAAATACTATTTAAAAAAACCTCAACTTTTATAATTTAAGTTTAGGCTTGGTTACAAAAAAAAAAATTCAGTCGGAAAACTATTATTATTATTATTGTGATCATTTAATGAATAGCGTTCGTTCGGTGAAGTCCAGCAGCACCTATATTTATTATTATTATTATTATTTTATTTTTCTCGCAATTAAATCCTATCATGTTGATTTATTTTCTCCGGTTGTTGTTGTTGTTGTTGTTGTCGTCGTCGTACCATCTTTTCCACTTTCCATCAAAGCCTGTAAAAAAAAATTATTTATTTATTTTAGCGAACGAGCGTCGGAATTTACTAGAAAACTATTTAATTCACCTTTAACGGCAAATGTATTTGACACTCTTCAGATATGGCGACGACGGTACATTCCGTTGGCGGTTTCGATTCGAAATGAATCGTTGAACTTATCGATAGTGTTGTTATTATCAACGAATATTTCTTTAAAGTTCTCAACAAATCTTCGTCGGAACTTATAACGAAAGCTGCGTGCAAAAAAAAAAAAAAAACAACAAATTATTTTTCATCGTCATCGTTCCCCCTCCCCCCCGCGCGCGAAAAAAAAAAATTTTTTAATTTTCTCTTCAACGTTCGAGACCGACCTTCCGTTTTTACTTTATTTGGTACGTTATTTTCCGATTTGGCTGATCTGATGGCGTGTACGACTTTCATTATAAACTCGACTTCTTTTTCTAGGGTTTCGTCGCGCCATGAATTTTCCTCCACTTCCGGATACGGGGTAACGCAAATGCTCGGGGGTTCCCACGATGATTTCCTAGGTAACCTTTGAAATAATTCTTCCGTTATGAACGGCATGAATGGCGAAAGCAATCTTAGACCCACGTCCAACACGGTGTAAAGCGTTTGCTTTCCCGCAGATATTTCGTTCGGTTGACCGTTGTACATGACCGGTTTCAAACATTCCTATATTTGACAAAAAAAAACGTTGATTAAACCTTAAGGTCGAAACCTGTTTCGAAATCGCAATAAATATGAACGATTCAGGTACCAGGTAAACGTCGCACAATTCGTACAACCAAAGATTGTAACAAGCCGTTGTCACTTTTGGAAAATCGTAAGCTGCAAAACCTGAATTACAGGCTTCGACGGCTGCGGACAACCTGCTCAGTATCCATCTGTCCATGGGACTGGCATCCGAGAGAACCTTTATTGATAAAAAATCAAAAAGTTATTTAAAATTAGTTTTCATTCAACAATTTAATTTGACAAACCTTTAAAAACAAATCAAACGTGAAGAAAGCTAAAAAAAAAAAAAAAAAAAAGTATTTAACCTCTTGTAGGTTGACAAGGCTTGTCAATCATCAATCCCATAAATTACAAAAAAAAATTCAAACGCCAAAAGAAAACAAAAAAACGAAAAAAGTAATCAAGTTAATATTATGAAAAATAAGAGGTCATCACTAAGCAAAACAGGAAGCACTACAAAAACGTTTCTAACTAAAAACAAAACTAAAGAAGTAAACAAAAACAAAAAAAGAAAAAAAAAAACTATCGCAGTCAAGTCTTTCCATGCAACTCTCTCACCTTGTAAAAAACTCGACCCTCACTATCGTTAAGAAAACAACGCCTGAACATTGGGTCCAACCTTAAAGAATCGATGTGTCTCCACCACCTCGTAACGTGGGGAAACTCGGAATTCAAATCTGTTATCGTCAAACTCGCACCGTCCAGAGCGTCCAAGACCTGCGAATCGACTAGGGAAGGTCTGTGGCCCTGGAGGTAACTTTTATCGGATAAAAAACCGTTTAATATAGCGAAAATGTCTTTCGAATAACTCGCCGCGTTAACGGATTTGAAATAACTTGCATCTATGCCGTGAAGCAGAGTATGCAACGGATGAGTGATTTTTTGCGACATCTGAAATTTTAATTTTTACCACCATTACCACCGGACACAATGGAACGCACACGACAACCACAAGAATGGAATGAGGAATCAAAGTGAAAAAATGGAACAAGGGGGGCGCGCGTTGATATTTCCCGTGCCGAGGAACAAAAGAATTCGATTCATTTTCCCTTTAAACTTTAACCGACTTTCCATGATTAGCGTTTTACCGTAACGTAAAGACGACTGACTGACTTACCAGAGTCGTTTTGGGTTTGAAATCCGCATTAAGGAAATTAAGAGCGAATTTTGTCGCGTTCCAAATTTTATTGCAAAAGAAACGATATCCTTGAACTCTTAGTATATCCAAATTGATGTCGCGCCCTAAAAAAAAAAAAAAATAATAATAATAATAAAATCGGTATCACGACAACTTTTTAAAAATCCCGCATTTAATAAATACCTTGAGTCATGTACGCGCACAAGGCAAATCTCAATGCATCCGTTCCACATTCTGGAATTCCATTCGGATAATCCTGCTTTTGTCCCGCTTTGGCTTTTTCGATTTCTTTCTTATCGAGATTTCCCTCTTCCAATTGCTTCTGAAGGTCTTCCAACGCGATACCTTTGATTACATCCATGGGATCGATGACGTTGCCCAACGATTTGCTCATTTTTCGTCCGTGAGCATCTCTTACCATCGGATGAAGATATACTTCACTACAAAAGAAAATTTTTTTTAAAAATATTACAGGATTACATTTATATAACAATAATAATAATAATAATAATAATAATAATAATAGAATTAAAATTATAAACTTACTTAAAAGGAAGTTTTCCCATGAGTTTTTGACCAAAGAAAACCATTCTGGCAACCCAAAAAAACAATATGTCGTGCCCCGTTTCCAATAGGGTACCGGGATAAAAGGCTTGTAAATCATCAGTCTGAAAAATAATAACAATAATAATAATATTTAATTTTTTGAATTTTCCGAATTAAAAAAAAAATATAAACAAATGCATACCTGTTGGGGCCAAGCGAAAACCGAAAAAGGAAATAAAGCAGACGAAAACCAGGTATCGAGAACATCCTCGTCTTGTTTTAATGTTATTTTCGATTCGTCCACGTTAAATTTTTTTGCAGCTTTTCCAAGGGCTTCTTCTTTCGTTCGACCAGACACCCAATAATTGTTGTCTAATTCCTGTTGGAAATTTTAATTCGCATTAAAAATTTTCGTTCGAAGGAAAGTTGAAAAAAAAAAAAAAAAAGTCGAAGGAAGGGAAATTACCGTTCCGGGAGGAATCGAAGGATCGTCGACAATTACAAAATAAGCTGGTATTCTGTGGCCCCACCATAGCTGACGAGAAATACACCAATCACGAATTCCGTCCATCCAGTTATACCATATCTTCGTGTGATTTTCAGGTATGATTTTCAATTCACCGGATCTAAACAAAAAATTTAGCAAACTTAAAAAGAGAAATTTCATTATCGTCATGAATGAGTAGTAATTGCAAACAAAATAATAATAATAAATTATTTAAATTAAATATAATTAATGTTCATTTACTTCACGACTTTTGTTGCGTCGGCAGCCATACCATCACATTTGACATACCACTGAGGTTTGATCAAAGGCTCGACGACGTCTTTAGATCGACTGCATATGGGAACGACCATGGGATTTTCAGTTGTCTCTCTATACAAATTTAATTTTTTCAATTGTTCTATGACCGATTTTCTGGCATCGAATCTCTTCATGCCCTGTAAACGAAATTAAATATTTTCTTACAATTTGTAAAAACAACAATTTTTTATTTAAATAGACCAAAGTATATCTTACGGTGAATTGCCCACAATCTCCACAGATTTTCCCTTCATCATCGATAATGGTTAAAAGAGGTAAGTTATGACGTCGACCGATTTCATAATCGTTGTGATCGTGAGCCGGAGTGATTTTAACCGCCCCTAAAGTTACAAAAAAAAAAAACAAAAAAAACGTCATTAAAATAATTCGTTATAATTTTTTATACAATTTAAAAGTGTTGAGCATCGACAAACCCGTTCCAAAATCCATGGTTACGTATGTATCGCAAATAATTGGAATTTTCCTATCACAAAATGGATGAACGACAGATTTCCCGTGAAGATGAGCGTATCTGGCATCGTCTGGATGAACGGCTACAGCCACATCTCCGAGCATCGTTTCCACACGCGTGGTTGCAACAACAATTTCTTCATCTGAATTTTCTACCTTGTAAGCAAAAGATACCAAAACACCGAATTCAATTTTGTCCTTGTATCCGGGTATGGCAAGGAGAGTACGTCCGGTGAGTTCTCTTTTATCAACCTAAAATATCAATGCTTATAATATGATGCTGCAAAACATGTGCATATCTACCATTGGAGAAAACATTGGTCTTCAATCAAACCTCAATGTCGGATATGGCTGATTTTAGGGTGCAAGACCAATTCACGAGCCTGTCGCTTCGATAAATGAGTCCAGATTCGTGAAGCTGAACAAAGGCTTCTGTGACTGCCGTGCACAATTGTGGATCCATTGTGAAACAGTAACGATCCCAGTCGACGGAAGATCCCAAACGACGAAGCTGTTGTGAAATACGATCTCCCTTTCTGTAAATTAATAAAAAAAAATAAAATTAATTAATTAATTGCAAGAAATCAATAAATAATATTTGTCTCAAGGCGAGAGAAAATCAAAAAAAAAAAAAAAAAAAAAAACTGCTTTTCAATCAGAAATGAAAGCGACAAAACCAAAAGAAAAAAAAAATTTTTTTTTTTTTTTTTTTTTTCAAATTTCCGTTACATCGTTCGGACCTTGATAATTAAAAACCTTTCGAAAAATAAAAAAATAAAAAGGAAATAATTTCATAATTTCGATGTAAAATTAAAATGAAAATCAATTAGAAAAAGGATAAAATAGTTTGATTGCAAATTACCAATTACCATTTTCCACAAAACCTAACTGAAAAATAAAAACCATAGACGTCAACAATTTTTTTTTACAAGCAACCACTTTATTTTCGGCGCGAAAATTATTATTGACACGGAGGCAAAAACAAAAACAAAAACAAAAATTCCATAGAGTGAAAAAGAGGGATGGGGGAAAAAAACTCTAAAATAAAAAATTGTAAAAGAAAATAATTAAGAGACATGATAGATGATGACTTAAATTAAAAATCCATTTAGAAAAAAAAAAATAAAAAAAAAAAGTGAAACGTAATAACTTGAAGCTTTACTAACCAAAATTTCCTTAATCCGGCAAAAAATAAAATAAAATTTTCGATATTACATTCTCGTATATATCAAAACTATTTAAAAACAAAAATTCATTAATTTCATCATATGTTATCTTACTCTATGACTATTAAAATTCAACACCCTTTATTCTGTTTCATTATTATTTATTGATTTACTTTTAATCTTTTTAAATTTTTTTTTTTTCTCCTTGATAATATTTTAATTTATTAAATATATTTTAATCACGTAAAGACGAATGTGAACGTTGGAATGTTTTCAATGATGTTTTTTTCACAACAAAATTCCTGACATTATTTTCAATGCTACTTTTGTACCTTTTTTTTTTCGTCCATAGTTCTATAGAACTCCATCATATCAGGAATTTGATAATGTATTATAAAAAAAAAAAAAAAAAAAAATTAAGTAATAAAAAATTTAATGATAAGATGGCGTTGAATTTTTGGCCCTTGATTTTAAACTTTCGTTTTCGCACTTTTTGTTTTAATTATAATTTTCTTCGTTTATTTATTTATTTATTTTTTAAATTTTTATTCGTTTGAAAAAGAAAAAAATTCATTAAAATCGTCAGAAGCAGATAATTAAACAGACAAAAGCTTACGAAAAATATAAATTTGATTAAAAAAAAAAAAAAAAAAAAAAATGAAGCGTAGGATTCGCGTAAAACAAAACAAAAACCGATGCCAAAAAAAACGTGGCGGCTAAACTATCGTGAACCAAATTTTAAATTTTATTTTAAATTTTTCTCTTTTTCTAAAAAAAAATTTCATTTTTATGTTTCGAGACTTAATAAATATAATAATAATAATAATAATAATAATATAAAAAAAAGAAAGAAAGAAACATTTTAAACAATTTTTTTTTCCAGGAGATGATAACAAAAAAAATCCTTTTTCTTTCTCTTTCTCATTCTCATTCTCCTTCTCCTTCTTTCTTATTTTTTCTTGTCATCATCATCATCATCATCATCATCATCATCATCATCATCATTATTATTATTATTAATATTTCGCAATAAAAGTTTTTTAAATATAATAAAGCTCGTTCCGACAACAACCAAGAAAAGAAGAAAAAAAAAAAAAGGTTTCATTAATTAATTTTTTTTAAAAAGAGTTCTCGACGTAAAATTTTTCCGAGTATTTTTATTATTAAAAAAGAAAAAAAAAGAAAGAAATTAAATTTTCATTTAAATGATGAAAACGTCAAAGAGAAAGAGAGAGAGAGATAATTATTAATTCCCCCCCCCATCGCTCCCAGTTTAAACGTCAATTTTTTAATTATTATTTAAAGGTATATATATATAAAATTAATTAGGACGAGAGAGAGAGAAAGAAAGAGAGAGAGAGAGAGAGAGAGAGAGAGAGAGAGAGAGAGAAAGAAAGAAAGAGAGAGAGAGAGAAAGAGAGAGAGAGAGAGCAAAAACTAATTGAAACGTTAAAATTTAATAATGTTAAATTATTTTTTTTTGCGTGTGTGTTTGTTCGTTTGTTTGCTTGTTTGTTTGTTAAATAAAAAAAAGAAACTCGAAAGAAAGAGAAAAAAAAAATTCTCGTTTGCAAAAAAATAAAAATTCAGCCAAATAGTAATAACTAACTACTAATAATAAAAATAAATGAGAAATTATAAAACATTTATGTTATTTTAAAATTTACGATTTTTTTTGCATGTTACGAAATAGCGTGCGGACGAGCGGGGGGCGGGGGGGATCGGACGTCACGGATGAGGAGAACCTCTTAAAAAAAAAAAAATCAAATTCTAAAATTACTCAGACTCCAAATTTTTTTTTTTTTTTTTAAATTGTGGGGGCATTTCATCGCCATTGTGTACCCAAGAAACATCACATTGACAAAACGCCAAAATATAAAAACTGAAAATTATTATTTTGTTTTTAAATTTTTTTCATCTCTCTCTCTCTCTCTCTCTCTCTCTCTCTCTCTCTCTGAGAGAGTCGTCGTCTTACGACAATTCAAATTCAAATTCTTATTTTCGACAAACTCTTTCTTACAGAAAAAACAAACAAACAAACAAACGAAAAAAAAAGAATATTAATAAGCGAAATAACCACCATGTTGGCAAACAGAACAAACAAAAAATTTAAAAAAATTCGACAAACACTCCTCCTCCTCCTCCTCCTCTCTCATTTACACAAAAAAAAAAACTTTGGGTCAAAGTCAAAAAATTTTCTTTTCGACTCTACGGCCTCGAATTTTCGGTAGCCCCCCCCCCCATTTTATTTTATTTTTTTTTTATTAATTATCGACAAAACGAAAAACGACGGTGAAAAATTTTATGTAATTTTTTTAAAATTTACTAGACCGATTCGAAAAAAAAAAAAAAAAAAAAAAAAGACAATCGTAAAAATAAAAAAATAAAAATTTCGCAGAGAAAATAATAATAATAATAATAATAATAATAATAATAAACATCGAATTTTCTTTTTTTTTTTGCGCGCGTGCGCGATTTTCCGACCATTTTCCTATAAAACGACCGATTTACGTTTTCCTCCTTTTAAATCCCATTTAGAAAAAAAAATAAAAAAAAAACTCTTTTGGCGTATCAGAGACCGTAATTTTATTATTATTATTATTATTATTATTATTATTATTGTTTTTTAACTAATTACTCATCTTCTATTATTATTATTATTATCATTCGCTCAATTAATAATTAAATTATTACTTATCAGTTAACAAAAAAATAAAATAAACATTTCGCTATCGTTAAATTTATTTCACATCTTTTATTATTATTATTATAATCGTCTATTAACCTTCTTCTTTTTAAACCATTTATGATAACACACATGATCATCGAATAGAGAGAGAGAGAGAGAGAGAGAGAGAGAAAACAAAGCATCAATAAAATAAAATAAAATAAAATAAAATAAATAAATAATTTTTATACAATTCGAGAGTTTATCTTGGTTGTTGCCAAACGAAAGTGAGAGAAAAATAAATAAATAAAATTTAATTATCTTATATCGCTCGGTGTTAAATTAAACGCTTTCGAAAATAATAATAATAATAATAATAATAATAATAATAATAATAATAATAATAATAATAATAATAATAATAATTATATAAATTCGATCGAAATCGTTTAAAAAAAGAAAAACAAGTAAAAGTGAGAACAAATTTTAAACGGACGACAAAACATTTTTATTCATCGTTACGAAAACTTTTAAACGACGTGTCACTAACCAACTACCAAAGTGTCAGCAAAAAAAAAAAAAAACGTCTTGGAAATTTTGTTGTCAGCGTGAAAACGCGTTTCCCATTTTCCGTTTTTCTTTTTCTTTTCCTTTTTGTCTCATCTCGAAACTCATTAAACAAGAAGAAGTGGAGGGAAAAAAAAAAAAAAAAAAGAAAAAAAGAAAACTTACGCGTTTTTCCATTCCCAAACTTTTTGTATGAATTTTTCCCGTCCGATTTCGTGACGAGTTTTTTGTTCGTCTTTCCAAAGCATTTTTTCAACGACGACTTGAGTCGCGATACCTGCGTGATCGCTCCCGGGTACCCATAGAGTCGTTCTCCCTTTCATACGATTCCTGAAAATTAAAAAAATTTTAAAAATTAAAAAAAAATTAAAAAAAAAAATTGAAATAATTAATTGCTTCGACTCCAACTACATCATCATCATCATCATCATCATCATCATCATCATCATCATAACAATAATAATAATAATAATAATAAAAATCGTTTTGAAATAATCACCACGTCGAATTTAATGTGTGCTGTCACACTTGATGTCATTTAAAAAGAATTTACTATATAACTGACTTACTTAATTTTTTTTTCTTTTCTTCGATTATGATAATAAAAATTAATCATTTTATTTATATGCGCGCACACACACACACACCACATATTATTATTATTATTATTATTATTATTAACAACCGTAAATTATTTTAAAATGATTGATCACGAGAGAGAGAGAGAGAGAGAGAGAGAGAGGAAAATCGATTTGATAATTTAAATTAATAAATCAAAAATTTTAAATTTAAACTCAATTTTAAAGGAAAAAAAA